>NW_027526407.1:187716481-187963981 GCF_048455015.1 Haemaphysalis longicornis
CTTCTCTCCGATAGCGAACACTCTCTCGCGAGGGGCATTGGATTGGATTCGATTCGATTGGCTTGGCTTGGATTTGGATTGGATTAAAGTGGCTTGTGTTGGATTGTTGCGTCATAGCCGCGCCACGTTGCGTCATAGCCGCGGCAGGGGGTTCATGGCACGTTTCACGTGATGGGAGAATCAACCTAACGGAAACAACAACGAAACCCCCTATGCGTCGCATCTACACAGGGGTTCCCCCGAGGGGAGGTGGGAGAAATTTTTTGGAATTCAGGAATTCAACCGAATTCAATGTCCTCAACAGCAGGAATACTGCAAGCCTGCACATTTTGCCGAGGTGTGCCAAGAAGCTTAGCAACCCTAACCAATGTCATCGTGGTTCACACACTCTGGGGCATGCCTGCCATTGTGTCCCACTATGGGCCGTAGCCAACCACCCAACGTTTCTCGTGGTCTACAGGCATCCTACGAAAACAGACCTCTTTTTACAGTTCACACCACCAAACGGCCCCGACATGAACCAACTACAAGGATACACCAATGCCTGCAAGGCAGTCCGTGAGTAGTTACGGACAACTGCACGAGTAATTTGGCAGTTGTTCTTTTTTTTTTATGCAACAAAACGTTGCCCCTCATGTTACTTTCGCAGTTTTATTTTTTCTTTCTGGATGCAATGAAAAGTCACCCCTTGCGTAGCAATCGCACTTGTGTTACAATCAAGTAAATACAGTAACTTCCCAAAAATGCATGCAAAATGCACTCTTCCGAATGAGTTAGAACTAGTTGATCTCTAGATGTATCGCACTTTAGCATGCATCAGCTTCCTCCACTAGCAACAACAGGCTTTCCCGCAATGCAACGGTGACGTGCAGGTAAACAGCAAGGGGAAGGCACTCTTGGGGAGCACCTTTCATCACCTTTGCACCCACCGGGCCAACTCCAACCCGGTGCTTCTCTTTCTGCATCCTGATGACCTGATAGGGTTACAGCGCTCAAGCTGCCCCGGTAAATACTATCTCTAGACAAAAAAGCCCAGCTGTGTATTAACAGAGTCCCCAGTTTTCCGATCAAATGATGAACGAAGCTGATTTTTCTCTACTTAAACTTTTTTTTTTCTACACAGTGCATCAGAAAGATGGTAATCTTGTCCAGCTTCCCAGCCCTAGAAGACACAATAGTGCTTTCTTGTCAAAGAGGCTTATGACAGTGTGCACAGGAGAGGCTAATTTTGTAAAGAACTATTCGCACGTTCATTTCCACAAACTGCAGTCAATTCTGGTCTCAACTCTTTGTAAACGTTTATATTGGAGATGAAATGCCTCTTGCAGAACCCAGATTTCAGAATCCCGCACATGAGGCGCAAGTATTTTTGAAAAGTAAAATTCATGCATTGTTAGCACTACAGTCGAGTCCAGTTATAACGATCGTATCCATAACAATATATCAAATATAGCGATGAATAACTATGGAGGTCCCGTTTCAGTCCCTGACTATGGGACCTCCTCCTGTATACAAAAATTTTGTAATCTATCGATTGCCTAATAAAACCCTTTTCTGATTCTGATTCTGATTCACCGCCCACTTTTGTATGCGTTCTATGGCAAAATAAACCACTTATTACTATGCTCCAGTGCTGCGATATTGGTTTTAACCATTGAATCCAGTTCTAGCAGGCGCCAAAAATTCGAGCTGGCGACGGCGTGCGCCGTGAGCTGCGACATGGCATCTCGTCCGTCGTGGCGCCGCTCGTTCACGCGTTCGCTTGTTCTGTCGCATGCGCAGTGCTTTGAATTCGGCTGGGTGCCTCCTCAACTAACTTTGTTTCTCAGTAGTAGGGACGTCAGGGATGATGTTTTGGAAACATCCGAGTGCCTCCCTGAATAGGCATCGTGGTGTAGATGCGTGCTGCAGACAGCAGTGACAGTGACGACTCTGACGACACGGTCGCACAGCCTACTTAGGCACTGTCTTCGCAGGAGACCCAACGCATGACACAGTCTTTCGGCGACTTCGTTTCCGCTAAGGACCTTTCGCTCAGCCAGGCAAAGCACCTATAGATGCTCTTGAAAAAGATGTGCACCAGCTTCATGTGCAGCAAACAAAGCTGACCGCCGACTATGGCAGGGCTGTAGCCAGAAATCTTTTGGGGGGGAGGTTGTGGGTTATTAGAAGGGAGGACCTTTGCCAAAAAGAACCCTAAGCCTCGCTTACGCACTGCCTGGACAATATTTCAGAGGGGGTTCTAACCTCCAAACCCCCCTCTGGCTACGTCCCTGGACTATGGCTTCCTTTCTGCCAATAAGTAGCACTACCACGTTGCTTTCATGCGAATACAGTTAAACCTCGATGAAACGAACTTCAATGTAACGAAACCCTCAATGTAACGAACCACGGAATTTTTTGTAACTTCAAGAGTACGCACACCATGTAGTATTTTCACCCTCTGTGTAACGAAGTCCCGTTTGCCGGAATTTCAATGTAACGAAGTTTCATGGAGAACTAGGCACGGAATTTAAGTTGTAGAGGTATATTTTGGGAGACGCAAGCACCAAAATGGGGTCTCAATAAAACGCGAACAGCGACACGGGCCGCCCAAGTCGCCGATGCAGCGAGCCACGGAGTCTGTGAGCGAGCCCCCTTGCCTACAAACTGCATAGCGTGCATACACGGCTGGCGCGCTGTTACTGTTTCTGTTGGAGCTTAATCGTCTACGCGGGCATCAGCATGAACAGCATGGAGCGTTTTCTCCCCGCAAGCCACAGGTGCGCTGCTGCTGCCACGGAGACCGCCAGCGCGATGCGAGTAGCTCCAGCGACCCCCCCTTCCGCCCCCCACCAGCAATACTGTCAAAATTTAATGCTTCCTTTCCCTACTACCAAACTACTTTTCTTTTATGCAGAATGTGGCAACGTTAGCCAAAGAATGAAAGTAAAATGAGAAATGATTGAGGAGGCAATGGCTTTGCACACATGAACGCCGCCATGGGCTACCAACGACTGCCAATGTTTATTGGACAGTGCACTTATATACACGACATGACCGTGTAACAGATCACAGCACCATCTCTGATGGCATCACGGAACCAATACGAATATACAACTTACTACTAACGCTTCACGCTGGGCTAGTTGGGTACACATTATTCACACTAAATAAAAAACAGTGCAGGGACAAGGACGGAAGAAGTGGCAAACTAGAGCGCTCTAGTTCATCACTTCTTCCGTCCTCGTCCCTGCGCTGTTTTTTAGTGTGAAGAATATACCGTATTTACTCGCGTAATCCTCGCACTCGCGTAATCCTCGCACCCCCAACTTTGCAGCGGCGAAAGGTGCCTGCTCGCGAAACCCGCATGGTGCACGCGCTCTCCAACGCGCGCCCTCCCCCGCCGCCTCTCCGTTCGGTGGAGAGCGCTGCGTATCCAAGGCCATCCAGGCGCCCTAACAACCTGCATGGCTCCACGCAACTCCCTAACAGAGTATTAACGGCATTAACTCTATGCTAACACGCTACTCACACTGTCCTTGAGCCGGTTTCGCGTGCGCGCAACTAGACGGCGTTCGCGCAGCCCGAGATATCCGAGATATCCGCGGGAAAACATATCCCAAAGCCATATCACCTCACTGTCATAAATCTGCTGTCGTGTCACCGTTGTGGTCCCGTCATAGAGAACAGCCGCTTTCAAATTGAAAGCGATGGAGTACGCGATCGAACACGGCAACCGCGCCGCAGGCAGGCACTTTGGCGTCACTGACTTCAACGTGCGTTACTGGAGTAGGGCACGCACATGACGACGACGAGATAGGGCGCGTGCCAGAAAGCAAAGACGGCAATTTCATGATCGCTGATCGACGGGAGACTGTTTACGTTGTAAATAATAAAATAAAAAAAACTAGCTGCTGTTGGCAACACTGAGCTTACATATACAAAAAACGACCGCTACATTTAGCGGGACTGGCAAAAGCCAAATTGGCAACACTGTGCACCGGATTTTTTTTTCCCCCGCATAATTCTCGCACCCCTATCTTCGCATTGACTTTTCCGAAAAAAAAGTGCGAGGATTATGCGAGTAAATACGGTATACAACAGCCATCATCTGTAAGGTAGAGCTTTTGTCGAAATTTTCTAGGCAACGACAAAGGTATCTGACCAACAAAGAACCCAAAGCAAAAGCTTAACGTTTACTTCAGACCAAATTATTTTATGGCAATAAGAAAAGCATTTTCCCCAGCTTTCTGACAAAATCTTTCATTCTTGCTGGAGAGGTATGCTTATACTTCGAATTTGTTCTCGCCTATGCACTTCTGGTAGTGCCTAGAAAATTGTGAAAAAGACTATAGGTCAACCATGTTCTTTGATCCCCCCCCTCCCCTCCCCCCAAATTTGTGCCTTGGAAGCTCAACTGCAAGTGACATGTCCCTTCTAAGGCCACTCTTCTGTTCGCACAAAGGTAGCATCTGCCGTACTCACCCACTGCCCAGATGAGGCTGCACTTGTCCCTGGCCACGGAGACACTGCCACAGCTGGGCGTCAGGCTGGACTTCTTGATGCAGCCCCTGGGCAACAACCACAAGGTGGACAGGGATGACAGTTGATTGATTGATTGTAGGGTTTAACGTGCCGACGCAACGCTGGCAATGAGGCGTGCCGTAATGGAGGGCTCCGGATTAATTTTGAACACCTGGGAATCTTTAACAGGCACTGAAATCTCGTACACACGGGTGTTTTTGCTTTTCACCTTCATCAGAAAAACGGCCGCTACGGCCAGGAATCGAACCCGCGACCTCGTGCTCAGCAGCACGCCTTAGCCACTGAGCCACCGCAGCGGGTGGACAGGGATGATGGGAAAGGCTCCATGACTATCTGGGGATCAGTGATTCAATGGCTGAACATTCAGGCTCTTCGATCACCAGTATTAGACTCAACATGGACTTGCCAAGAATCAATCAGGCATTTGCTTTTCATGCATATTTCTATGGCACGAAGAATACCGTATTTACTCGCGTAATCCTCGCACTCGCGTATTCCTCGCACCCCTAATGTGAGCCGCCAAAACTTAGATTTTTTGGTTCCTCGCATAATCCTCGCACCCCCAACTTTGCAGCGGCGAAAGTTGCCTGCTCGCGAAACCCGCATGGTGCACGCGCTCTCCATCGCGCGCCCTCCCCCGCCGCCTCTCCGTTCGGCGGAGAGCGCTGCGTATCCAAGGCCATCCAGGCGCCCTAACAACCTGCATGGCTACTCCCTAACAGGCGCCCTAACACGCTACTCACACTGTCCTTGAGCCAGTTTCGCGCATGTTTCGCGTGCGCGCAACTAGACGGTGTTCGCGCAGCCCGCTGTCGTGTCGTCGTGTCGCCGTCGTGGTCTCGTCGTTGAGCGGCAGCAGTCAGTGAGTCACTCGCGTCAGTGGTGGATAGCTTGCTGCCATTTTGAGAACTTTTTGATCTCTTTGTTTTGTGCTTGGTGCCGCTTCACCATGGGGAAGAACGCCAGCTACACTGCCGCTTTCAAATTGAAAGCGAAAGAGTACGCGATCGAACACGGCAACCGTGCCGCAGGCAGGCACTTCGGCGTCACCGACTTCAACGTGCGTTACTGGTGTAGGGCACGCACATACGAGGACGAGATAGGGCGCGCGCCAGAAAGCAAGGGCGGCAATTTCATGATCGCTGATCGAAGGGAGACTGTTTACGTTGTAAATAATAAAATAAAAATAAATATCTGCTGTTGGCAACACTGAGCTTACATATACAAAAAACGACCGCTACATTTAGCAGGATTGGCATAAGGCAAATTGGCAACACTGTGCACCGGATTTTTTTTTCTCGCGTAATTCTCGCACCCCTAACTTTGCATTGACTTTCCCGAAAAAAAAGTGCGAGAATTATGCGAGTAAATACGGTACTTTGACTCTCTGTCACAATTAATTCTGTCACAATTAACTGCGCCGGTACCCTGTGAGTGCATGATGCAAGTTTGGTGCACTGCTGTGCAGCCCTGCGTAGCGGCAAAGCCTGCACACCAACGAGTTTGAACAAGTCCAAGGAGCATGGCTGTCGCGCAGACCCTCATTGCCAATGATTCATATCTGCAGCAGCTGCAAAAGCTGAAACAAACTGATTCTTGCGGCAGCGTGTTTGGACCAGTATCTGCAAGCAGATGCTGCCCACTTTGACAGACACATCCAATGCCAGCTATAGAGAGACCGCGGGAGGGTGCCATTTTGTGTTTGTACTTTGTTTGGAACATGCGCAACACACTGGAAGGCTGTGAACCACTGAGACTTCTATTATCGATTTTCGCCCTTCAATGAGCCATTTGACTTTGCTCCAGGCTCTTGTCAGCAGCGTTGCTCAGTTCGAGTCATGTTGCAAGCCCGCAACAGTGCTGTTCTGTCACCGTCGCTACTTATGTCTCGCCATGCAGTAAACCATTCAAATTGGTGATTTCCACGTTTTTCTTACATTTGATGTATCCTAGTAACAATTTTGTTGTAACTTTGTTGTACCTTTGTTTTACCTTCGAACTTGCTGTACCTTTCCTGCTTGGACCTTAAATGGTTCGCAGTATATGATAAATAAATAAATAAAATAAATTCTGCCCTCGGCTCGTTGTCAGCAACACCAAGGCGGCTCTCCTGCTCGCCGCTCATCCAACACGCTACCACTACATGACGGAGGACGGAGCTCAGTACGGGGACGCCTTTGCCAATCCACGGTGAGTCCAAAACTGTAAATCGAAGAGCCCCAGTGTTGGAGCAAGGAACTGCCGCAAGAATGCCAATACTCCTTTTGGTATTAAAGGACAAGGAAGACAAAGTACAGTTGAAACCTGCTGTTATGTTCCCGGGTACTGCATTTTCCTCGATGCTTAGTTGTCATTGGTCTGATGCATCCCATTCATTAGGATCCCATGCATTAATTAAAAACCCTGCTGTTACATCAGAATCACATAAATGTTCCCACACGCCACGTCGAAAGCTGGCACTCTGATCCAGCCTGACTGATGACACCAACGACCGTGTTGGCTTTTTGAGCGGACTGGCTTGACTTGGCTGCGAGATTACCAACCCAAAGTCGTGGTATTTTGCTGCAGCAGAGAAGAACTGCAGGACCAGTCTCCCATCAGTATTTTGTGCAGCAGGAGATGTCTGCGAAGGCTGTACAATCATCATCATCATCATTTTTATCCGTGGTTGCATTCATGGCTCTGCTTGCGGCTGCTGTCTTTCGCCAAGTTTTTGCCACCTTGGCTCATTTGTGATGTGAACTTCTGATACCTGCCTCATTGTGGTTGTACGTGGGCCGAAGTCATCAGCAGCTTATCTGCTGTGCGGGAGACATATGATGCCACTTGTCTGCCGAGGAAGTGGGTGTTGGTTTTCATCTATGGCATCCAGAAAAAGCAGCAGACAATGCTGCACGATTCTTTCAAGTTCAAAGCAAGCAATTAGGTTATGTCCAGCTCACCACTGCACTTTTTTGTTGCGAGGGGGGGGGGGTCCTGGGCTTTTGCATTTCTAAGCTCTTCAAGTTTTTTTTTTACATAGTACCATGAAAAACGCATCAGCAGGCTTCTACTATACAACCTTGCTCAATCTGAAAGAACTAGCATTCGGTAAGCCATTCAGCTCCACTACAGCCAAAGAAAATTATTTTTTAACCAAAAAAATAAAATGTGAGAAATAATGAAAATCTCCAAATTTCCGGCTACACTGATGTATTATGCAGGGGTGAGACAGCTGAACCATATTTGGGAGCAGTTTTTGGAGCAGCGAAATCTCTATTTTGGAGCAGAAGAACGTTGATTTGGAGCAGAAGAACGACATTTATTATGTCACCTTAGGAGCATAAAAAAAAATTACACCTTTAAACTCCAAGGGAAAAGTGCCCTTTTTAATCGGTTTTGAACATACATAACACTGAAACAGCCTTTCAATAAAGTTTCTTCTACTAGAGTATCACAAGGCACGAACTGCACTACCTTTTTACAAACCATTTTTAAATTCTTGGGCTCTATGCATAGATAACGCAGAGTGCCGTTGAAAATATCGAATTAAAACTAAGCAATTTTAAGGCAATTTTATTATCACGTGAATGCCGAAATTATTATTTTTTGTAATTCCAGATTCGGCATTATGCACAACTGCAGAGCCACGGCAAAAGTTGCGCAAAGCGAGGTGGCAGTCATCTGACCCCACCAGCCCTCCTATTTCAATCCCCAAGGTGCACGTTCGCTAGTACCGTAATTTGAGTAACGTTGGTATGTTTAGCCCCCTCTTGGTATTAAATTTCACCTGAGATAGATGAACCATTATTACTAGCGTGCAATAATAGCCCGTCTCGCTATCGGACATTGTTTCAACATTTGGCGGTGATGGGTCAACTCGGTAACAACGTACGCGACGGAACGGACGGACTGCTGAAACTCTAATAACTCGGCCTTTTATAACGCCGCAAAGAGTCCCAAATTTCACTTCAAGCATGCACTGCGCCTAGCTCACACTCACGGCTGAAACACAGCGAATTCGCGGGCAGTGCATTGGTTTTGATGAACTCCCGTCGTTCGAGTCGCGTAACTTCCCGCAAGAGGTCAAATGACTAAATGTAAACCCAGCCACCCCCATAACCAAAACCGCGGTAGGAATCAGCTAAGAGCACTCTGCCTGAACCACAAGAAACTGCTTCGCCCAGCGGCCATGTTTTCCAATCTTCACCGCACCAAGATGGCGGTGGCCAGTAATGTCGTTCCGGAGATGCGGCGCTCCCAAAATTGCCGTCTTAAAATGAACTTGTGCAAGTCGTTTGTCGCCTCAGTACACACTTTGCAATGGTTTTCGATGGGAAAACTTTCAAAACTCGCACAATATAACATGTGCAACCCAACATTGTGACTTTCGAAAAAACTATCTAGTGGGCAATTTTATGTGGGTTTTTTATTGAATGATCAATCAATTAAACCTTTACAAACAGCATCACCTTCAAGGTGCTGGAAAATTATGCCGTCAGTAAGCATTTCCCCCAACTGAAACTGACGGGAGTGTTAAAATCCTTGGCTCTCATACTGTTTCGAAGCAGTTTGGCGCAATTTTTGCAATTTTCAAGCTTTTGGAGCAGCCTGGCGCAGGAAAACGAATTTGTATCAAAACTGCGCAATATGCGCAGCTGTCTCACCCCTGATTATGGGCAGGAGTGACATAATAGGGGCCGTCACTGAAAACACAGCTACCAGTGCATCAACTGCACGTTAGCTTTCAAGTTATGCTATCAGACGCAACTAAAGGCCCCACAGGAGTCACCCAGTCATGTTCCTTAACAGTGGCTTAGGTCAGCGGCCAACCATTGACGACACCAGATGTCGCCACAAGTTGGCAGGTGAGTCGCCCCTCCTTTATCTGCTTCCTCTAATATCACAACTTTATATCGGTGTCACTGTTATCAAAACAAAAGCAGCCTTTTTAGGAATGAGCCAAGCTTGTGCCACTCCCTTTGAGAATCAAATAGCACAGTTCTGTTCCCAGTCAACAGCCGCAGATCAACAACACTCACAATTACTTCCCAGGCAAGCACTTCACAGATCCCTGGCAGGGCCTGGCGTATACCTGTTGAAGAAAGGCACCCGGACTTCCAGCGACTGGAAGGCATTTGGAACGCCTGCCTGGAGCTTCAGCTGGAGCAGGAAGTCCACGCGCTTGTCTCCCTGGGTCACAAGATTATAGGAATCATGAGTACCAGTTGCATCCACAGAATCACGTGTTTTGCTGTCGTGTCGTTACAGGGTACCCAGACGTCCCTTTCAAAGGTGGCAATCAAAATCCGAAATTGGGGGGGGTTTAACATGCTTAAGCTGCACACGGGCTATGACCAGTGCCGTAGGAGAGGCCTCTGGATTATTTCTTACCACCTAGGAATCTTTAGCACGCACGGAAATCTTGACACATCAGAGTTTTGGCTTTTCCCCTCCACCAGAAAAGCACCCACCACAGCTGGAATTGAACCCACATTCTCAGGCTCTGAAGCACAACACCAGTGAGCCACCACAGAGGGTAGGCAACAATCAAATGCTTTTGGTTGAGTGTATGGACAATGCCAGCACCAGAACAGAGTGTGAGCACTATGCACTGTATGTATGACATTTCCCGAGCGATGCTTTAAATGTCTCATGGATGACCTATGTCACATGAAAAACGGACTACAGGAAAGCCAACTTTCGCTGACGATGGTGTTGATCACTGGGGAAGTGAAAGAAAAGAACGCTTCCCATGGTCAGAACCAAACCCAGGCCCCTCACACTGCCAAGCTGACGTCTATCCGACTGGGCCATTCCAACACGATCGAAGCAGTTTAGATTTGAAGACGGATACATGGACGTGTGAAATTGGAAAAATCATGAACCCCTCTGTCTGACAACGACGAAGGTTGAATGCGAACCTTTCTCCATGCGACACAAAATGATGAAGCATCAAAGTCAAATCCGTAGCGATCATGAGACCAAAGTGCTTACGAATCAAAGTCAAAGTCAAATCCGTAGCGATCATGAGACCAAAGTGCTTACGAATCAAAGTCAAAGCACAACAAGTCAAAGTTCGAACCGCCTGCAAGTCAAAGTTCAAACTCTGACAACAACCAAGGAATACACCACGAGAAAGCTTTGCGTCTAAATATCTTCGCCGTTAGACACAACGGTGCTCGAGTTTTTTCTGTGCCCTGCCAGTCTTTCTTTCTTTCTTTATTTCTGTATTCACAGTAAACAGAAACAAGAATGCTCAGAAATAGAAATACTATTTATCAAAAAAACTTCGCCAGTGTATATTTGCAATAGCATTCAATCAACAAGATTTTAGCCTGTGGCTAAATATATGCCAAACTGGTATTTTGAGTGGAAAAAAAAAAAGTCTTCTCACACACCTGAAAAAGTGTGGTTTTCCTACAATACAGAAAGAGTCATGCTAAGAATGACAGAGGTAGCATCTAACCCTGAAAACTAGGCATGTGCCAATATTACTTCACTTCAATACTCTTCCGGGCAATACATTATTCAACAGTTGCTTCACTTAAAGTACCGGCCGTGAAAATTTTGAACACAAATAAATAACACAGGGTAGTTTGGTGCTTTTCTCGAACTTAAAATATGACACCACTTTGGGCTGTGCGGCTTGAGCCCTTCTTTGTCTTTTAATGATACTACTATATAAGTAATGCTCAGGGACAGAAAACGGGCTACCTGGATCACGGAGCGAACTAGAGTTGACGATATCATAGTTCAAATTAAGAAACTAAATGGACTTGGACTGGCCATGTAGTGAGACAAACCGACGACCGCTGAACAATTAAGGTGACATAGTGGATACCAAGAGATAGGTCTAGAAGAAGGGGAAGGCCCTTAATACGGGACTTCAGGAGTAAACTGTACACTCGAGTGACGCAGGACCGGACAGGTTGGAGGTCAGTGGGAGAGGCCTTCATCCTGCGGTGGGCATGAGGATGCTCTGCTGATGATGAGGATGGTATCAGCTCAGAATCTCGCCAAACATTCCTGCAGTTGATGCCTCGTTATTTCGACACCCTGTACCAACATGCAGGGCCTATCATCAGCCAACACTTACCTAATGGCTGGCATTCCACAACAGATGCCATTTCACAACACACACAGCAGCCACCAATGGGCCAACGCACCCGCATGGAGTAGAGCCCCAGGATGGGTGCCCCCACAGGTGGCATGACGTAGCGCACCGCTTCCACCGGGTGGGTGGGTGGTGGGTTCAGGTGCACACGCCAGGCGGAGGAGCCTGCAAGAAGACATGAACAGGCTGGGATTACAGCGCTTACCAAAGGGAATGCAAATCATGCACAACCTAAAAGAAACTGAAATTTTTAGACTGGGCTGACGATCATACGAGTGCGCATGTGTTCCTCTTCTTTGACCTTCTCACCGGGAAATGGAAGGGGCACTGCAAATTAAAGCGAAGCTTTCTGCATCTCACTGACGGCGTCCATGCACACCACAAAATGCACTGCAGAAAAGCCAACTTTATCTCACGCTGGCAATAATCATGGGTGAAATTAAAGAAAAATCCCGGGCCATCTCCTCTCCACTAACGTGAAACCTGGGGAGAGGCGAAGCATGCAGTATATAAGTGCATTCTTGGTGCCTTGGCATTTTTGCCAACAGAGATGAGACCGCTGGGGGGGTAGAGGTATACAGCTGTGCTGTAAAAGCCTCGTGTCTTTGAACACGAAGCTCTCTAGCGCGATGCGTAAACGAGTGCCCCAGCATTTTGCAGTACGTATTACGAAAAGTTTTAGCTTGAGGTGTAAATGAGTGTCCCACTGTTTTAGTACCGTGACTACATCAGACGACGGTTACGACGACGACAGGAGACACCGACAGCCTGAGCCCCTAAGGGGCTTCACTCCTAAAAAACACTTCCCACGGCTGGAATCAAAGCTGGTTCCCTTGCGTTAGGAAGCTGACAGCCACCCAATTGTTCCATCCTGGCATGGTCACAGAAGTTTGGATTTGCAAAATTAGAGTGAAAATCATGCGTCCCTCTGTCTAACGACAACGATGATTGAACACAAAGCTTTCTTCGTGCGAAATCAAATGGCAGAAGGTCAAAGTAAAAGCCGCCGCAGCTGGAAGTCCAAACTGCGTGCGAGTCAAAGTCACAGCTCGACAAGTCAAATTTCAAGCAGTTGGCAAGTCAAAGTCCAAACTCGGACAACAACCAAGGAATTCTTCATGAGAAAGCTTTGCGTTCAATCATTATCGTCGTTGGATGGATGGGTGCAATTTTGTTCCTCTCATAACTAGAAGTGTCTGAACGTTTGAAACTTTTGATTATAAAAGCAAATAACTTGATATTCAATTCAGCTTTGAAATGAGTACCCTATGCGAGAACTTTGAATATTTTCGAAGCATTTCAAAGTTAAAAGACAAAAAGGGACAGTTCTTTCAATGGTAGCTGAAATATAAGACAACATGCCTTGTCAAAAATGAAAAATGCACAGTTAAAAACTTATGGCAAATATATCCTTTACAATGAGTGTTAATTAGTTAAGCACTGGAAGTACAGGGTGCCTGCAATCGACTGCTGCAAGCATTGCAAAGGCTTTTTGCTGTCGACGATAGGCTTTCCTGCAATGCACTTGTGAAGTGCAGTAAGTGGAAAGAGGAATGTGCGTGCTTTTGGGGAGCACCTCTTATCTACTGGGCCCTTTGCCAACACAACCTTGATGCTTCCCGGTTGGTATCCGGATAAGGTGATCACACTCAAGCGGCCTGGGCCAAAACCCTGAAGAAAAGTAAGCGCAGCTAAATACTGACATAGTCCCCCAGTCCCAGGTTTTCCTCTCAAGTGATGTACAAAGGTGACCTTTTTAAACCAGCAATGTTCCCTTGTTTGTAAACAGCAAAACTATCTTGCACTAGGTTCTCAGCAAAATTGTTTGCATCCATCAGGTTCCGTCGACAAAGAATGTGCTCACTCCAAAGCCAGTGTAAAATGCTCCGTAGATCTCAATCTAGTACAGGTATCTCCAAAAAATGTCGTGCCGAAATGGGTTGCTAAGACGACTCTATCATCATGCCGAGTTTCATTTATTTGTCATAGTGCACAGCGAAGCTGTACCGTATTTTCGCGCATATAACCCGCCCCTGCATATAACTACCGCTTTCACCGACGAATACAAAATAATATATCGCCGTGTATTGGCCGCGTATTTTATACATAAAAGGATGGACCGAAGCTAAGAACATTACACACTTATTTAGCCGACTACATAACAAGATGACCTGCCACACACATCTTTTTCAGTTGGTATATGGTTGAGCTTAGTGTGCGAAATAAGCACTGCCAATGGGATAACAGTGGCTTAGTCGCTATTACTGTTCTAGGGGAATCACGACCCAATGCGCATTTCGGCAAAGGTGCACCAAGGAAATACCTCACATATAATCCGCACCTGTACTTCACCCCTGAAATTCCCGAATTTTTGGTGCTGGTTATACGAGCGAAAATACGGTACATGTTACAGAATTCCCAGCAGCTGTCAAAACAGACCCATCTACGAAAGGAGTATGGTTACAGAAAACGGCTGTAACTCTTGTTGCATTGAAGCTACTGCGGAAAAAAGTTGCATGAGAATTAATTTAGAAACACTTAATCCTAAGGAGATTATTTGCATGTGTTTTCATTCGATCAATTTAGTAAGCCACCATACGTGACTCAATATCGTTATTCCTTCGTTGCTGGTCTTCCATTTTCATAGTAGTGGAAGGGCTCTGAATTTTTCTATATAAGAGCAAGGAAAAATGATAAATTTGTCCAGCTCCCCTCCTAAACACTGAGATAAGCTTTCTTGACAAGGCACTCCCCAAGTAATCGCATTGTTAGTACAGCAATTGCAAGATGGGTGATATCATCAAGGATGGATATCATGATATCATTTGTCTACGACATCGCAGAATCTTTTTTTGTGCAATTGGCAGCCACTGACCTCAGCCACATCCAAGAAACACAACTGGGTGATTGTAGTAAGGCCTCCAGTTCCATTTAATCGTATCCCTTGAATGCAAACGTGCGGTTCACCCCTTGATGACTGTGTTTTTAGTGTTTGCCTCGACGCTCCTTCCCATAATGCATCCCTGTAGTGCCAAATTTGATAATTTCTCACTGTTTCCTCCATTCTTTCAGTTGAATAAGAACATCTTTTGCGGCTGCAATGGTGCTGAGTGTGCTAACAATTAAGGCTAGTTCTTTCAAATTCACTAAAGTTGTATTTTGTGTTCATTACCCCTTGAAAGCCACAGCAGTTGGAATTAAATAAACTAAAGGACCGAAACTGAACAGCAACAATCCTAGAGTATTCATAGGTTCCTAAGAATCCCCCCCACCCATCTACTTGGGCAACACCCCCCCACTTACTGGTGCTGGGGGCGAGCTCCACGTGTGCGGCCAGCATGGGTGCCGGCATGTCGGGGGGCACGCTGACGGCCACCCACAGCTCCCGGCACTCCAGCTCCGCATGCACCCGCACGTGGCCACACACCTGGGCCATCGAGCTCACGTCCAGCCGGTCGCACTGGGGCAGAGAGGGGAGGAGGGGAGGGGAGGGTTGGGGGTGACAACAGCACGTGACAAGGAAAGAGGTTTGTCCAACACAGGTTCGGCCACAAGCCAAAGCAACGAGGGAAACTGGTCCTTGTATCAATGTTTGTTTCAGAGAGCATGAATTGTCATCGAAGGGCCGCCCATCGAGCCATCTTTCTCCATACCGTACTAAGCGTAGTGGATGCAAACCAAATTTTCCAGACACAGGCATTTCATTTAGGCACTGTCAACGAATGCCCCGTGAAATAATAGAAGCGGTCCTACATTGTAGAAAGAGGACAGAAGTGTGATATCCAGGCGAGTAACTGTCTACATCCCAAAGAGATTGCCTATCTGCGTGGGCCTTGATTGTAGCGGCTGTTTATCTAGACGACTCCTTAACTTGGTATCTGTAAATTTGTGCCACCCATAGGCAGTGCTTTTTACTGTTTGGTGTTCTGTGTATATATTCATCCTTGTTGATATTAGGCTTTAGTTGTTAGACCAACGGCTGTCCTTGTGTTCAGCTCCCTCTGTCTCCGTTTAAGTTCATGCTCGTTCCATCCACCAATAAAACCAGTTTACAGTTAGCCTGTCACCTTTCTGTTATTCATGCCACCTTTCTCAAGTCAGTCTCTTTTTTTAGCACTTTAACCATGTTGCCCAGTATTCACCAACTCACACAGCAGCAAGTTCTTCGTAAGTAAATTTAAACGTACATCTATGCTTCTGAAACTCTGTTCAAGGTTCCCTCGTCTCTTGATGCAGAAATTTTACTTTTGGGTAGCAAGCCCGTAAAGCCAAGTTACAGTGCTTTCAGCACAGGTTTCTTTTTGGGTGTTTAGAAAGAGGTTTTTCCCTCATTTGTGTAATCTAGTTATGATACCTTTCTACTTTACAAGTGTTTCTCCAGGTAGTTTTTTTTCCTTTTAGGGCTGTTTGAGCGATGTACTCTTTTTGTACATTTCAGAGGTCTTGTTCAATATTTTAGTTCGCTTCTGCAATTCTCATTCAATATTTTTGGACATTACTGTGGTTTTACTTTTTTTGAGTGGGCTCTGGTTCACTCCCTTTTTAGATGGGTGGTTCTGTCACCTTTGGGTACGTCTCAGCCTTCCCAAACCTAGCTCAGTAAAGGCCTGGCCGAACTAGCTGCGATAAGGATACATCTGTTATTTTGTTCTGCTATTGGGGTTGTATTGCCCATTTCAGGCTACTTCCGGCTATTGTTTATTTCAGCTACGATGGTTCTGCCTGCTTCTGCATCGTTTCACTTGGCTATCTCCAGTGGAAAATGCCTATATGTGGGGAGCAAATTCTGTCAAGCATGTTAGACTGTGACAGCCAGTATCCACATTTATGGCGGAGGAAAATTTCTGCTTTCCTGAAACGCTAGTAGCCTGTGAAGGTGATTCATAAAAAGCAGACTGCAAAGCTGCAGAGGTGAACAGAAGGACATTGAGATGCTGGCGGCAGAAACGCAGGGCTGAGGATATGGCTGGTGATTCAAATTTCCAGGAATTTATTTTTCAAAGTTTGGCCGGCAGTTGTCGGTGCAGAGCTCTCAACAAAGTGGTGTAACAGTTTGAAGAGGACGTCACTAAGTGTGTGAAATGTGGGCCCAGGAGAAAAAGCCGTGCATACGTCCCTTCTCTCTCACTTTTTGTTTTGTACGTGCTACGGCATATTTTTCAGTTTAAACATTCTGATTCTTTGGTATAGGTCTTCTTACAGCATTCTTTTTTATGCGATTTCACTGTCGGATAAATTAAGCGTAATTAATGCCGTTGAACACGGGGAAAAACAGGGCGACATCGCCAGAACTACAGGCCTGTCTAAGCAGACGGTCCGCTCTACCGTCAAGAACAAGGTCGCTGCCGATAAACGAGACTCCAGCGAGATTGAAAACAGCGCTATCGAATACGCAAAGTGGCGCACCCGGAGGCGAGTCTGCCCTCGTCAGTTTTTTTTTTATGTAATAAAAAACTCGGGTTCAGTGATGTTCGGTCTTTATTATTCCCACGCATGCATCGTTTCCGTTCCGTTCAGTGAAAAAGGGAAGAAATGCCTCAAGTAGGGGGGTTGGTTCCCGTCCATTGTGTGCAATCTGCCGGTAACAGTGCACAAGTCCAACTGGTCTGACTTTCGATTTCACAGCTGTCCGTCATCAGATTATTTCATAACAGCTGTTTCAATGACCAGACTAAAATCGTTAAAAATGTTGAAGCTGCCTTGGGGGAACATGAGGCAGCGATCCGATTTGTTTGACGAACGGTTTCGGGAAAACCTGCCTCGTCGTGAAGGGATTTAAAAAAGCCTAGCTAATTCTGATGGCCACAGCTGATGTTTTATAGCCAGTTAATAATTGCGCCTACTTTTACTCTTGCTTTATTTGCTCAGCTTATCATGCGTCTTTACACGCTTGACCGCATGCGCTAGGCCTTTTCCAAGTGCCGGTGCTAAGCTTTGGAAACGGTGTTTACGCGATTCTTTGCCCTCGCGCGAACACTGTGCAGAGGTGCTGCAGGCATGTAGAAAGAACAAAGTGTATGTACAGTTGAGTCCACTTATAACGATACCATTTATAACAATA
The DNA here is from genome assembly GCF_048455015.1 of Haemaphysalis longicornis. Taxonomy (NCBI): domain Eukaryota; kingdom Metazoa; phylum Arthropoda; class Arachnida; order Ixodida; family Ixodidae; genus Haemaphysalis; species Haemaphysalis longicornis. The sequence goes on from NW_027526407.1 coordinate 187,734,166, forward strand.
TAACGGATATAACGATGAACCGCTATGGCACCGTTCACTTTTGATTGCTTTCATTGGGAAAATAAACTGCTTATTACAAAGCTCCAGGGCCGCGATATCGGATATAACGATTGAATCGGGTTACAGCAAGCACCGAAAATGCGAGCTGCCGCCGGCTCTCCACGCCAGCCACGCCGACACCGTGCGCCGCGATGCGCCTCGCATCCCGTCCACCCCTCAGAAAACGAGTCAACTGCGCTGCTCACGAGGAGCGACAGGAGGGGAACAGTTGTCCTTCCAAACACCCCTCCCAATACCGCTGCTTTGCCTCCGTCCCCGTGCCTGCCGCTTTGAATTTGACTGGGTGCCTCTTCAACTACCTCCGTTTTTCCGCAGATCAAACGTCAGGGCCGATGTTTTGGAAATGTCTGAGTGCCTCACTGAAAAGGCGATCGTTGTGCGGATACGTGCTACGGACAGCGGTGGCAGTGACAACTCTGACGAACCGGTTGCACAGCCTACTCGGGTAGCACCTTCGCAGGAGGCCAAATGCATGATAGTCTCTCAGAGACTTCGTTTCAACCAAGGACCCTTCGCTCAGCTAGGTGAAGCACCTATAGATGCTCTTGAAAAAGATGTGCGCCAGCTTCATGTGCAGCAAACAAAGCTTACCAAGTATGGCTTCTTTTCCACAAATAGCCAGCTGTAAAACCTTGCTTGCCTGCAAATAAATTGTTTTGAGCTCGGTTACGGCTTTTCATTTAGCAAACCGCATATAACAATCATCGGCTGTAACGATGGGATTTCCTTGGCACTTGGATATTGTTATAAGTGGACTGGACTATACTATGTATATGCAATATCGGTCAAAGTACCCACTTCAGGGCTCATACCACCCCGCCCCCCCACCCCCCCCGGATACTGCATACTTCGGCTACAGCGGACGTTTTTTTCCGGATTAAGATGGTCCGTTGTAATGGGCGTAAGCTGTAATAAGACTTCATTGCCATAAACCCCACCTGGCAGAAAATGTGCCATGGAAGTGTGCTACAACCACGTCTCCTCCCTGCGTTCTTACTTATTGGCCACACAAGAAACACACTGCTGCAGGCTATGTCGACACAAGATGGCAAGAACAGAAGTGACTTCAATACTGCATTTGAGACAAACAATTACCAAGAGCACATTCACAAGATATGCACATAAATAGGCCCGGAAAACCTTGGGACCCAAATGCTGCACACTCTAAACTTTGACCTCATTCATGTGTTTATACAATTGTGATGAAGATTGTTTGTGTTTACTGGTGTGTGGCTGTCAAAGGGCAAAGAGTGTCCCCCTCCAAAGGAAAAGAAACTACCTATAAACTAACGCGGAGTGGGAATAAAACCAGCTGGGTAAAGTAAAAGTGTTTCAAATACAAAGAAGATGACTGGTGCATAGAACCAGGTTGTGACTAGGCGTGATAATAGACGAGGTGTAAAAATATGATCTCTCTCTCAAGAACTTAAAAACATGCCTAATGCAAAACACAGGGTCGTCAGCTACAAACATGGTAGGTGCAGAGGCATACGTTGTTTGTATAGCTGTAGGAAGTGTTCGTGTTGTGTTATGTCAAGTGCCTTGCACTGAATGAGGACGTGGATTATGGATAGCCCTTTCCACACCTCCTGCACAGGGGCCTTCACGATCCAGTGAGCAGGTGCGAGCTTCCACACAGTCAACTTGCCCTTAAGCCTTTTTTAAACCTTTTAAAAATTCCATGTTTCTCTCTCTCCCCCCCCCCCCCCCCCCCCCAAGAATAAAGAAAATAAAGTGGGGAACAATACCCACTCCAGCAAGGCTACGGCTGGTTTAAAGCCAACATAAAATAAATGAGCTAGAGGCCAATTTTTTGTCTTTTTTTATTAAGAAAAGCCAACTTGCAGGGTAAGAAAAAATTGCTTGCTTGTGTTACTTGCATCTAAGAAAGTGCCTCAGCCGTGGGCATGTCATTCTGCTCACCTGCTGCCACTCCTCAAATACTGGCTTGCTGAAATATTTGCTTCACAATGAGGGCACAAGTTACGCGGCTTTTGAGAAATTGGTACTCACACGTTAAACTTTAGACACCCTTAAGCCTTGGAGGCTCACTAAGAGGGTTAAACTTAAATTGAGGATGACTCAGCGCGCAACGAAACGGAAGATGATAGGTGTAACATGAAGGGACAAGAAGTGAGCGGAGTGTGTCAGGGAACAAACGCGTGTTAAGGACGCATTTGTAGAAATTAAGAAGAAGAAATGGACGTGGGCAGGGCATGCAATGCGTAGGCAAGATAACTGTTGGTCATTAAGGGTAACAGAGTGGATCCCTAGAGAGGGCAAGCATTGCAGGGGGCGGCACAAAGTTAGATGGGCAGATGAGATCAAGAAGTTTGCGGGGATAAAGTGGTCGCAGTTAGCACAGGTTCGGGGTAATTGGAGATCCATGGGAGAGGCCTTTGCCCTACAGTGGGCGTAGATAGGCTGGTGATGATGATGATGATGAAGGAGGCTGCCCTCAGCCACTGCTCACCTGGGTGGAGTGCACGGTCTCCTTGAGCTGCAGTCGGAGCACGGGCTTCCCGCGGTACGCCGTCGGCCGCCACGCAGGAACCTGCACAAGTGGGCAGAAACTAGCCGATTGCAAAGTGCAGGCGTAGAAGCCTTGTTACTATATTTACACTTGGTTGTGACAACTGCACGCATCTGTTTCGTTATTAGCCTCGTAAAAGACACCGAGTGCACGGAGAGCAATTGAACATGCAGCTTTTAGAGTGACGCTCTTCCATTCCTGCGCTTGTAGTGTTGGCGTAACTGAGCGAATGACCCATTGGCACCGGGGAGGATGAAACAGAGTGAGCACAGAGAGCAACTGAATGATGGAAGCCTGAGGAAGATAAACGAAGGAGACAATCGGAGCAGAGTGAGAAGAGAAGAAAGGAGGAGGAGAACATACTGCGATTCACACACTTGGTCTTGCTCAGGCTTTTGCGAAGCCAACTGCTTCAACATGGCCGCAACTATGGTCCCAATTGCAGAGCACACAGAGCAGAGGAAACACAGCATTGTGAGAGAGGGCATCAGTCTGAGGTGACTGCTCTGAAACATGCTCACGCATCACCAACATGCTCCCTTCCATGGTTGCCCGATTAGCGGGGCAGCCATGCAGCCCTGGGGTTACTGTGCAATGTGCTGCACAACACATCGTCCGTACCAGCCATGCTACTTACAGAGTTCTCTTAATTGCAATGCAATCTTTGCCTCAATTTATCGCAACATTAAAACTCCAGAACAACTGCAGTCGAATTTGCCGTGGTGGAGCGGTGGAATCATTACTGAATTTTTTGGGCAGTAATGTGAAGCCCCAATGTCACGTTTTGAGCAAATAAAGGAGAGACAATTGACGAATGTTTGCCCAGATGCAAGCTGTACTCCTGGCTCTACTTTTTGACCTGTTAATGTACACATACATAAATAAGATTTGCCGTTTGAGCACACGAAAGCAGAATATTCCTACATGACGACACGTGATCACAGGTTGGATACTTGGTTGAAATTGTTTGTTTGATAAAACAAAAAAACACGCGCATATGATCCTGCAATAGTGTTCACTCATCTCATCACTCTTGCATGTCTCCACGGACGTCATGAAACTTCGTTGCATAAGCCATTTTTATTTTAAAATCTTTGTGCAGTTCAACTACACTTGTAAGAATAATTACTGCCCCTCACTCTCAAATGCACTGTTGGCTTTTTGTGAAAAGGAAAACGCGAGCTTTGGCATTTCATTTCGTGCCGCTCCCACAGAAAGATGCACAACTGTTGCTGTTGGCTTAAACCTGCCTCCCCAGCGGTACTATGTGATAACGAAAAAACACTCCCCTGTCTTACCCATTAGAAAGTCAGCCCAGCAAGCTGTGTGACAGCAAAGTGAAGGGCAACTCCACGTACACACCCATACCATGTCTTGTGTACAGTTGACTGCATTAGTAGCAAACGAACTATCATGCCAAAAAGAGGCCACTTGTGGGTAAGTTCTGCACGCGTTACACGGGTCCTTTTATTTACCAGTCCTAAGCAGTACAGAGCAGTTTGCGGGCAGTGCAGAACTGCTCTTGCAATAAAAATAAATCTATATCCCCCCCCCCCCCCCCCCCCCGTTGCCGAGTAGTTCTGGGCAGCTGAAAAGGACAAATACAAGAGACCACAAGCATGTTGGATTAGTTCCTCCTATTTTTTTTAATAAAGACATGTAAGCTGCATTGTCCTTCTTGTTCTCCCATTTGTGTAATATTTTTGTTATTGCTGTTGTCGAGTTTCTTTTTTCTTCTAGTTATTACGATCACTTGTAAGCTGGCATGCCTCCCCAACACACACACACACACACACACACTTATGTAGTATGTAATGCCCGAGATTAGGGCCTTGATGCGTGAATAAATGACGATGTTCCCTCCCCCAGTTAGAAAGAACCAGAGAAGGAACAGGGGCGGCCGACCATGTGGGAGGGCTCCTCCATCATGGGCTCCCTGAGGATGTCCTGCACCACGCTGGGCTGGGTGAACTGCACCAGGCCAAAGGGGCAGGCCACCGACAGGAACTGCTCCAGGGGCTCCGCTCCAGAGGTCTGCACCACAAAGGGGGGAAATGACACTGACTCTTGGCCAGAGTGTCTCTACCACGTCTGCCACCACAAGAGCTCGTGGAATCACTAGTGATACAAACGACACCAGATACAGCCAACAAGAAAGTGGGCAACTGCACTCAATCTCTATGACACATCTTGAGGGCACAAAAACAATGGTGACATCTAGCCTCACCTTTTTGTGAACAAGCATCTCATGTGGGATCCAAAATATCAAAAATTGTGCATTTGACTTGGACAGTGACTGCGGCTTTGCTCTGAACTCAGAACGTGACCAGGTGAACTTCTGTCGAACCCTGGACTATGATAGACCAGAAGCCTGCAGGGCTTACTGCGCCACAGAAAATCGGAAACACAAGTGCACGTTACTTTGAGAAACTGTGGAACAGTGCTGCATACAGGAGAGTGGGGAAGCCGATTCTATACAGTCTGCATATAACCGACACATTGGGAATTGCAAGCCGTATCTCAGAAGCTTAGGTGAGTGCGTGATTACTGTTGAAGAACTGCGCACTCTCCAGCAGAGATTCTCACTAAATTTGGGGGGGGGACTCTGAACAGTGATCAGCCTGCCATCCCCTGCCATCCCCTGTTGACCCAAGGCTGCTACAGAAACTGACACAATTAATATCAGGGATTTAACACACCCAACCAACACCTGGCCTATGAGGCATGCTGTAATGGAGGGCTGTGGATTAATTTCAACCTTTTGGGGATCCTAAATGCGCATCAAAATCTCAGCATTTTACTTTCTGCTTCCATCATAAAAGGAGCCACTGAGGCCGGGATCAAAGCACATCCTTGGTCTCAGCAGCACAGTGCCTTAGCCAGTGAGCCACATTTGACTTTGCTGCCACCAAAGGCATTCACGTCCACGCATCTACAGTGAATGTTATGAGGTACCTGATTGCGTTTACAAGAGAATGAGGCCTCTCGGAACGTTGGAGACACATGTTATTAAGGCAGAGTGCCAGGCATGTTCCATTTCCGTCTTGTATTGTACAAAGGCTACAAAAATACTATTATTGCTACTGAGCCTTAATGCTTCTCTACAATACACGCCTCGCATGCTTTGCAGAGAAGCAGCATTCTTCTTGTCGGGGAAACAGAGTTTGTTCCCTCAGTGAAGAGCAGAGCCGTAGCTGGGAAGCTTTCTCAGAGGGGTTATGAATTATTGCGTTATTGAACAGTTATGCCAAAAGGAACACTAAGCCTTGCTTATGCACTGCCTGGAAAAAAATTTCGCAGAGCGTTTGAATGCCCAAACCCTGCCTCTGGCCATGTCCCTGGTGGGAAGCATGTACAGATGCTTTCAACTGCCACACAAGGGTCGAGTGTCAGTACATAAGCAGTTCTTATACCGTGTTTAACTGATCCCACTGACCATGCCTACAGAGTTTGAAAAATGTTTACCTGAAAAAACAACAATGGAGCATATTGCACAAAAGCACACTTAAAACCACCACGCAAATACCACGCTGTGGGAGTAACTAAAAGGAAATAAAGTTTGCTCCGCATGTTGAGCTAATGCAGTCCACTCATGCATGGAAAACTGCGTTTAAGCCAAGGATTAACTAAATTTTCATTGGCAAGAACTCTCAACATCAACTCGGGCAGCATCACACCGTAGGTTTCTGATCAACCCCCTCTCTCTTTTTCACAAATACAACCCAACTGCAACATTTTTAAACGTAAATACTGCATACGTTGGCATACAGAGAGTAGTCCATGAACATGACAAGCATTACGGCTTCATCGAAGCTGTCAGCAGTGACAAAATTTAGAAAGGCAGCTATGCAAAAACATAGCTGATAGCGAGATTTCCCTGTATAATCTGAACCACCCTTTTTATCATAGTAGCAACACAACAGCAAGGGCCACATTAGGTGAAGCTCAGAAGTAAATGAGAAAACTCTTTCATGGATGTAACACTATGGACAGAACACTTCCTCACAAGCATTGCACAATTGGGCTAGGTGCACCACAACTTAAAAGTCGCTTAACAGGGAGAAATGAAAATGAGAAAAACAAACCAAGGACTAGATTACCTAACTTTTGACCAGACCCTTTTTCAATACACCCCATCAATGTGATACTGCCTACGCCCAAACCTTAATCACCAATCAGAAGGCCAATCAGAAGGCCAATCACAACACTAAAACTGGCCATTTCAGACTTGTATTTCTTGCCACTGCCTGATTCACTTTCTGTGTTTTCGTCGCACTGAGTTAAGACCCATTAGTTTGTCATTGTAGATGAATTATATAAGGCTACCATTTCAGTGTTAGCAGTATGTAATGAACATGTACTCCTTTCCCTTTTTTTGTGGTTTCACTGTTTGTGTTGCGGGGCTTTCTCTGTTGCTCACAGTGGACTGACTTGGCTCTGGTTTATTTTGGATGAACGTTCACTGCAATGCTGAAAGGGCCGCAATGCCCACACTTTAGAAAAATATTTGGGAAAGATGTCTCGTTTAGTTATTTTTTATTCAGAATGTCAATCATGACAATCATCTGCACATTTCAGTGCAACACTCCTTTCTGAAAAACTGTGTGGGTTACTGGGAAGGAGTATAAATGCAGATTTAGGCAGCTGAGGAGAGCCGAAATCCTCAATCACAATTTAAAGTACACTTCATTTTTATCCATTATCAAAAAGACTAGACATTCCATCTGCACCATAAAAGACATCCTAGGGACTAGTGACACAAAAATGAATTTCTACCCTTACCTCAACTTTTCTTTTCTTTTTTCTTTTTTTGACTGACTGTGAGCATCACTGTTTAAAGGGATCTTTGAAAAGCTGCTTTACACACTGCTCTAACAGTCGCAACTGCACACTGTCACGTAGCCGAACACGACGCAGTTGTCTTGAAGGAAAACCAAGTTTATTGGAGCGAACTTGTGCTTCCCTAACAACTCAAAGAATGCACAGGCTGCGAAGAAACAGTCAATGCAGGCGAGTGTCGGCGAGTCTAGGGTGATGCCGTGGCGCATGCTCTGCGGGCATTTATGTCTCGGTGCGAGCGTTTCTCAAACAGTCGAATTGCATCCAGAACACTGTAGATCAAACAAGATTATTCTAGGCTGGTGACGTTAGTTCGAAACACTCTCCCTATCAGAGGAGATAACATGTGCAGCATAAAGAATGGAACACGTGCTTGACTTGGCCCACACATAACATAGATAACACAGGATGGCGCACCCAGGCGGCAAAATCAAAACATAAATAAACAAACCAAATGCATGCTTCGCGGCAATATCGGAACATCTTTTATAACTCTATTTAGACAGTCTGCTGGTCTGATTTCCCATCATTCCCAAGTTTAAATGAAAGCTCCAAGGTCCTTAAAAAGAAAAAAAGTATCCATTTACTATGTTGCCCTTTGCTTGATGTGAAATGTTACTAAAGACAAAAAAAAATGAACAAAAATTTCCTGGGGCTGGAATGCCAGTTTAATTTTTTTCCACTTCCAGGAAAAGGTCTTGCTATCAGACATTGCACATGCTAATGCAGTGACACAGCCCACTTTTTCTTTAATGATTAATAAAACAGAACAGCTTAGATTTTGTTTTAAAGATGCAGCACAACATACCGCAGTCAGAGAGGCAATGTTGTTCCCCAGGGCCTGTATGGCTGCCTGGACAATCAGCAGGGCAGCGGTCACTTCCGGCCTGCGTAATACCAAACGCAGGAGTGGGAAGCTCGGGCAAGTGCCAACCACCAGTACAACAGAATCGTGCAGCCATACTTTCACACACTTCGCAGGTTATTTGGGGAAAACAGTCGTTGATTTACAAAAGTTACGTGGGATGCCTACATCTTTCCAAGAATCTGAAGGCAAAAGACTAGTGAGTGTTGACCAGGGTGGCTTGAGGGTGAGCACACCATCACAATGCGAAAAGAAAACGACGAGGGCTCGGTTGGAACAATGCCAAGGAGATTTGCAATGCTACACAGCCACCTTCTTCTTACCCCTTACCTGCACATCACTGGTGCTTTGTGGGAAAGCCTGTCATTGCTAGTGGCAGAAGCAGGCGCATGTTTGCAGGGGTTGATCGCAAGCACTAAACGTGCGATACACATGGTGCCCCACTACCTGTCGCTCAATGCAAAGACTTGTATAAGTTGCGTGTGTTTTTTATCGGGGCATTCCTAGTTGTCAATGAGGTGTAATTTCATACACTCAAGTATACTGAAATGCCAGTTTTGACCAGCGGTTGCGCGATGAGGTGAACGATGACATGGTTCTTGATGTTTTTCGATACGTGGACGACTACCTGATTGTTCGAAGCAGGCGGGAGTCTGCGACCTACCATGAAAGTGTGGAGCAGGTTTTGGGGTCTTTTAGCAAGGTAGGAGGCAGCCTGAGTTTAACGCATGAGCTTCAGAAATGCCAGAGATTTTTAGACATAGACATCTGCACAGCAGAAAACCACACTTTCTGAATTTAGTGTCCTTGTTCTTTTTGGATCCGCTCATTTGAAAACCGTGAAGCGAGCAATTGCTATTTCATGCTTAGAGTGTGCCCTCACCAAATCATGCGTTCACTGCATGCAGGCCACTTTCGATGCCCAGGTGTCATGAGTTGAGGAAGCAGCTATCCTCGCAATCTACTGTCACTTGTGTCTGAGTCGCTGCTCAAGAAAATGGAGCACTGGCACTCGAATCGTTGGGTGAGCAGTGAAAAGAAAAAGCGACCCGGGGTAGTGCCCTATATGCACAAAGTGCCCTATATGCACGAGAACTGCGTTAAGCGCATTTCATCCAAAAAAAGAAAATACAGTGCAGGCTGTATCAATGAACCATTGCTATCACTGTTTTCGAATGAGTACCGGTTTCTAGACAACATGTGTAAACAGATGTGATTGTTGTCTTCAGCAGTGGCTACTTCATTTTTATCGCATCTTTTTAGATCTCTTATTTTTTGGTGTATGTTTGTGTGTTTGCAGACAAGCTACTTATGCCCTCTCTTTCCTTGGAATAAATCAGTTGTTAGTAGTGCATCTGTCTCGTCATTCTTTGTTTTTGCTGTCGTGGTTTTTAAAAGTGCTCTTTTTCTTGAAGCGAAATAACTACCCTTGTGCATTTCCTAATCTCTAAATATATTTTGAAAATATTCGAGTCGAGCGAGAATTGAATATTGCATTATTCACTTTGAAAGGCCAAAGAGCCATCCTACAATAAATAAAGACACTTCATTCATTCATTCAGTACAAAGTTTTGAATCTTTGCCCACCCCCAGGAGTTGACATCTTTTACTGGAGCGAAAATGTCCTTTAAAGTGGAGTTCATTGCACCAGGGTTTGGCTGTATTCAGTTGCCCTATTCAACCTCCCTTTGGGATGGTAATACATGCTCACCATAAAGGCTTTACATTCCCATGTATTGTAGGTGAAGGAGAAAAAAGTGGTGCCGTACGCATCGTACTGTGTAACGATTCTCTTCCCCTGCATGAGTGCGATAGTGTATATGCTCTACTGCAACAACAGCACAGAGGAGAATTGGCAACTGTTATCACTAGAATTCTGATTCTCCGGTCAAAAGACGCAAACGCAAGCTGGTGATAACCAGGAATGTAATCTGGTCAGCACAAAACAACCTTAAAACCCCTAACTCCACTAAGACAAAACTGTGGACTCATTTTGCAAGACACGAGAGAGAGTTCTGTGTTGGCAATAATACCTAGATTGCATCGCTTCCCCGGAATCCTGGATTCATGGGTGACTAGGGTGGGGTAAATTGGCTTTTCATTTGATCTCGAAAACATCAGTCTCAGGGAGACTAGGAGAAAACAAAATTAAGTGTTCTTGCAATATGTGAGCCCCAATAAGTGAGAGAGTTCTCAAGCAGCTCAAATCAGTTTTGTACACTTTGCACTAACAAAACCTTCCAGTGGTGAGTGTGTCTCAGCCCAGATGCCAGATTCCCAAAGTAATGTGACAGCGGATTAAAAGAGGTGATAATAAACGCAAACAGCACAATGCACACACACAAAAAAGACGGACTCGTTGCAACTAGTAGCGCACTCTTTCAACTACCACTAAAGGCACTTGTTGGTGGTTGAGTGGTGGTAGTACTTACAGCGACAGCAGGTCTAGCCGTTCTTCCGCATGAGGTGACGACATCAGGGGCAGGCAGCCAAAGTACAGGCCTTGCTGCAACATTTGGGCCACTGTTATTTCTAAAGAACAGAAGAAAGCTGGTTTACTTTAATTCATCCTCTCCGCAGCACACAAATAGGTCACCAAGAGGTCAAATCTAGCTAATCAAGTGCACTCTTCTCTTTTTTTTCCTTAGTGGCTTTGTTCATATTTTTTTTTTTGTTCTCCTTTTCTGAGAGGGGTGTCCAAGTTCGCAAGCCACACAGGCCAAGGGCTAGGCAGTGATATGGGTCCTGCTCGGCTTACTGTAAAGTGCGGAGCCCAGTGAAGCTTTATGCACTGCTCCACACTCCATCCAAAGACAAATGAGACTGCCTTTCTACAACCATGGTCACCTGCATGGGCTGTGCACGGAAGATGCGTCATCACTAATTGCCCTCACTCTCAACTTCTGAGGACTTTGCACGCAAGAGCATTCCTCACTCTTTTTGTGAATGGCTTGGTGCTGCACACACATGCACAAACCTCTACATGTCTTCGGCAAGCATCCTCTATCCTCACCATTTACCATCTTATCATTCTGCTGTGACCACCTATATCACTCGCTTGGAGACGCTTAAACCTCCTTATCTATTTATTTATTTATTTATTTATTTACACAATACCTACAGCACGTGACACATTACAGTGGGGTGCTATTACAAACAAAACAGCATAGCTAGGTAAGGTGACGTCATTTCTGCAGCCATTGAAACGTCAAACAAAAAACAGAAAACGGAAAAGTGCTTAAATCACACACATAAGGAGATATTATTGCAATGCTATGACAACATTGAAAAGAAAGCACCATCGTTCTCTGTACTAACAACATGATGAAGTAAATGGGTTCCGGTTGCTAGTGGTTTTGAGGGAAAAAAAAGACGTTACTGCTTCAATGTTACCTCTTGCAATGAAAGAAAATATAATGATATTCTTTTGTTAAAGTCGCAATGACTGCATTCCTTTTGTTACAAACCACCGATAGCAACAACAACTTACATGCATTTTTGAAATTAGTAGAAAAACACTTGGACCAAACACAAACAAGTTGGATGCATCTGTTTTGAATTACTTCCTGAGCTTACCATAGCAAGGCTTTCACACTTTTTGCATATCTGACATGTCTTCATGTTTTTTTTTAATGAAATCTCTGTACTTCAACTCAGCTACCCCATGAGAAATGTGCTAATGTTCGCCTGCTGTTGGCATTGGGCATGCACTGGAAAAAGCAACCCAAGTGTAATCTATAAAACCGCTCAATTAAGTTTCTTTTGTCGACAAACGGATGTACGTATTTGACTATTTTTCCCTTTGCAATAATGCTTATTGGATTGGCAGTATGTACAAACAAACAAACAAACAAACAAATAAATAAATCCACCAAAACAAAGTGTGGAGGCTTTGTCAGGGAGACCCTGGCATGCCCTTCACCTCCTTGATGAAGACGAAGGGCCACAGGGCCCCCTCAGCCGTGGACAGCTCCAGGGCAGGCAGCTGCAGTGGCTGGTCCACACGCTCCCGCCAGCCACGAAGCTGCATGGTGAAGGGAGAGGACGGCAGCTAGGGCACCCGCTCAGCCACTTCAGCCCCCACTCTACATGCTGTGCAACTTGCCCTCGCAACATGAACGTGCAAAAGCACGCTCTCAACCCTATTTCAGGCTCTTGGTGGCTACGGACTCTGCTCAATTTGGCACAGAAGAATCCCCCTCACATGCACACTGATGCGCGAGCTGCAGTAAAACCTGGTTACAAGAGACACTCAAGGGAGCCAAAAAACGTGTCTCTTGTAACCAAGGTCTCTTGTATGCAATTTTGCTGCTAACATGGCGAATGTAGGAGAATCAACCAAACTGTTCTCATTCAAATGTCTCTTATAACCAAGTGTCTCTCGTAAGGAGGTTTTACTGTACTGCCACAACAAGGCAGGGGTCTTCACGTGGGGTCGAAACCGGAACAACACGAGCCTCACGCTCTGTTCAAGGCACGGCGTGTCTTGCACCCCTGACGCCACTCACTGCACTTCAGTCGAAGCAACAGGCAGTGAGGAGGTCATCCGGTTCACTTGCAACTCTCAGTCAGCTTACCACTGATTACTAAACTTAATGGGAGAACAAAAGTGGGAGAGGGAAGCTCTAGCACTTGCAATTTTTCCACCTGTGTGCACGCGTCTTAACAGCAGAGCAGTTTAAGCTTGAGCTTGATCCGGTGGCGTCAGCAAAAAAATATATATACAAAAAAAAAGGCGCACACGGTGCCCCCGGGTGAGGGGGGACAGCACAAAAGCAGCACACATTAACAAAGAGCGCAGAGGGCATGCGCTAGCCTCCCAGCAGGGCTGAACTCGAGTTGGGCCCAGCTTCCAGCAATGCCGAAAGGTAGCCTCGCAGCTGGGCTCAACTTTACTCGGGGAACGCGCAGCATAAAATAAGGGCAACCTAGCTTCTTCCCCCTGGGATACACTGTCAGTGTGGTGGGGAAACAATTACAACAGCCTTGTAAAACCCGGCTAACTTGGCCTCGCACTTCAACACTTAGCCTGGTGTTGCAAGGACACCGCAAAGCCTGCCAAAACTTAGCAACACCACAAGAAGCTTTGTCGACACCCAGCTCAACTGTTTATGCAACCTTGCACCAATATAGCAAGCTGCATCAATTTCTTTTTTTTTTTTTCACTGCAGTTCACAACACGCAATTACATCCCAAACTTGCCAAATTTTACACAAAGCTCTATTTCCACTCAACAGGTCCGCTTTCTCATTATTTGCAGTTCCTGGAGCCATGAAGAGAAAATACAACTTCGTTTAATTTGAAAGAACTAGGATTCAGTATCTCACTCAGCTCCATTGCAGCCACAAAAGATGTTTTTTTAACGAAAAAAAAAGCAAGAAGTATTTAAAAACTTTCAAATTTTGCGCCACAGTGACGTGTTACGAGCAAGAATGACGTCGTACGGGCCAACAATAAAACAATTTTCAGTGCGTTAACTGCACGTTAGCATTCGAGTGATGCGGTGAAATGGAACTAGAGGCCCCATTACAGACGTCCAGTCATGTGTCGTCGCGACCAGTCAGTTAGGCGGCCGCCAATCGCACAAACAAGGTTCAGTGACGTCGTAGAAAAGTTGCGGGAAATTGGCTAGGGGGTCGCGACTGCTTCGCGCGTTTTCTTCAATATCTCCGTTATTTGCTCGAAGATTGCGATGATATTGGTGTCATTGTTATCGGGACTAAGCAGTCTTTCTAATAAACCCAACTTGTATTTTGTCTTCATGGCTCCTTTAACATGGGAGGTGTCAGTGTTCGTTGTTTCCATGATTTCAGGCCACAAAATCATTACGACAAATTGCTGTGGTCAGTGCACTTGTAAAACTTAGTGCTTGGTCCTTGACCTTCCACAAAGGTTGCCAAATATGGCAAGTAAACAAGCTGTGGTACTTGTCTTGCACAAGTAACACATAACCAGCCTTCCCAAATGCTCCTGCATGCACTGTTAACTAATTAAATCAGAGGCAGCCTTTTTTTATCATGACACGAGAATGACAATTACAATGCTCACTGTTAATGCCTCCAGCTAAATTCAGGTCTACTCAAGTTCACAGTATATACGTATCGCACTAAGTAAACTGTACATTTTCGTCAGGACAGTCAACAAACTGTAAGGAGACCGAAAAAGAGCACGCAAAAACAGTGATTGAGCATGATCTCATAAATTAAATTGTTCTTAAACTGAAATGAGAGCAGTTATTTTCCAATCCAGTCCCAAACAATTAGATATGCTTCAGGAAAACATCAGTAACAAAAAAAAACATACGCACAACCTTTTCCATTTCATTCCCATGTTCCTCTCAACTTCACCACTAAATGTCCACAATGCACACTACCCGTTCGCCCAACACTCAAGGTTGTGTTCATTTATAATTTCCCAGTGACTGCAGTAAAGAACAATAAAAAAGTAGCTACCATAAAAAAAAGGGGGGGGGGGGGGAGCTTTCTTGCTGCACAGTCCAGTGTTTGACGGAATAGCATCTGGTCAAGTGAAAGCAATGATACAATGAAGCAATGATCAAGTGTGTGCAATGATACAACATAGGCCACTGACCAAGTCGAAAAAGCCATTTGACGTTTAGATACCCCTGAGGGTACCTTGTTTACAGTGACAGCATACAGCTGCATACAAGCATCCCAGAACTGCACAGACATTGGCAGAAAATTGCACAACCTTTATTTCTCGTACAGCAATTTCCATTTGCAATTTGCACACGTTTCCTTGCATAATTTTGTTTCGTTCTGCATTTGCGTATTGAACACTGGTCTCTGGTTATACTGGTTGGTTAACTCGGTCTACTAAAGCTTCGACAGAGACAGTGAGTACAGGAAACTACATGGCTGAAGGATAGAAGTGAAACCTGATGTGCCATCTGCTCAAAGTTCAGCCACACACACCAAAGAAAGGGGGAGCGTAAACTTCGGGAGTCATGCGTTGTGTTCCCGTGTTCATGTGTTCCCGTGTGGCATGCCAGGTGGAACTTCGTGAGTATAGTTTCTCTCCTGACATAATCCTCGAAGCTACAATGCTGTGAAAGTCAAAGCTGGGTTCTGTCAAGCTCTCAAAATGACAAGCACCTTACACATGCCCCTTTCGTGTGATTACACTGCACTGATCAGAAAAAAAAGAACACTTTCAAGAGCCCAGGGAGGGGTCAGAGCCCCTGTCAAGCTCACCTCATTGTCATCCAGGCAGCTGGCCAGGGCAGCAGCTAGGGCCTTGTGTGGAGGCAGCGGCACGTACCCTGGCAGGCGCTGCGCTCGCTTCTCACACGTCGGGAAGCGCCTGCGTGGCAGCCAGAACGTTTTTTGTGCGCCAAACAACGAACGGAGTACCACAACTTGCGCCGTTAAATAATACGGCCGTAGCAACAGCCTTCAAGTACTTTCTGGCAGGGCAGAACAGTCACGCAAACTTGGAGAGGCTGTACGTACGTGGTTAGAGCTGTCAGAAAGCTGTTGTGCACTAAACAGTAATGGGCACGGAATGCACAAATGTACGAGGAAAGCTCCCGTAAAATAGTTTCACAGGCTGCATTTGGTTACCTACAGGAGTTAAGGTGCAATTTTATCGAATAACGAACGAGGACCACGAGTTTAGACGATGTTTCACTTATTGACAGCCTTCAGATTTTTAACGCGAAACGATCGAATCTGCCAGTAACGACGCTCGGTGCGACAAATGTAATTTCCCTGAAGAAGTAATGGGCGCATATTTCATGTAGGATTATTTTAATCGTCCTTATTTTAAGGCAGTTCTGCTTTACCGTTCATGCTGACAGCTGAGTTACTGCTAATAATTTCTGGGTGAAGCATCAACGCGACCGAACATGGTAAGTGTTTTTGACAAAGCAATACGTGCACCCTCGGACAGCACGGCGATCTTCGTTCCCTCACCTGTAATAAACAGTGCTGGCGGCATCCTTGTGTGGTATGCTGATAATGCACAACGCCCGAATACTCATGATGGGCAACTCGCAACGTCAACGTAACGCTTCGTTAAATATATTAGGTAGACTGTAGCTAGGGTAGCCTAAACCACCGCCGTCTACAAGGTAGTGTTGTCACTGCATATTGTTACTTTACTGAGTTACTCGCGCGGGGAAAGTGGGTGGTGTCGTAGAGCTTTATCAGATTCATTACTTTGTGCGCAATGGGCGCAGCCATATTGACTTCTGTATTGGCTTGGCTAGAAAACCATCTACATACCATATTATGTACCATAATAAAAAGTAAATTTTGAGCTGACAACTGACGAAATTATCACTGGAGTAGATTGCGTTTGAGTGTATTTTTTATGCGTTTGTAACGAGGCGTTCCCGCAGTCATGGTAACCAAATTGTCCCTACTCTGCTCTAAAATGCTTGTTTTTTTGTTCAATTTAATTCTTGCAAAGCCAAGAGCAGTCCGAGAGCAGTCCTTGGACTGCCTGCGGGCTATCCAGGGCTGGTTATCGAGGATGCACTGCCCGCTGTAACAGCTGTAGTGAACCGAGTGAACTTCTGTGGAGTGAACAAGATGCTCGAGTCGAAGATGTTGCCATGTTCGGATTTCGGTCTCGATTGTTTTGTGTTCATGGTCTTGCACGTCGTCCTGACTGACTTTTGAACATGCCTGCGTGTGTGCCGTTCTCGTGTCAGATGTCGGGAACTCGGGAGTGAGCAACACGAATCGAAAACAAACCACGCGCCTGTCTTCTATTGTGAACGTGCGCGTGTGGTTCTGTTTGTGCCAAGTCACCAGGAACAACAACAACAATTACTTGCTGTTAGAACCAACGAACCACGATCTCACGGCACTTCGGTCGGGTAGTGTTCGGAAGGTAACCCTGCCCCAGTTCGTTCGTCCTGTCTGCTTTGAGGCAGCATCGTCCTTTTTGCGCTGCTACCGTGTCTGTGTTCTTCGATTTGGTTTACTGTGACAGACTTACGGGGATAACGCCATTGTCCAGAGAGCGGAAGCAAAATCCGAGACAGGCTGCTCCTACTGTGAGTTGTGAAGCGGACGTTACACTGGGCTACCGGGGATGTGGGAGGTTTGGCAACATTAAAGGAGCCATGAAGAGAAAACACAAGTTTGGTTGATTCGAAAGATTGCCTCGTTAGAACCATAACGACACCACTTATAACGCAAACTT
Source organism: Haemaphysalis longicornis (assembly GCF_048455015.1). Lineage (NCBI taxonomy): Eukaryota > Metazoa > Arthropoda > Arachnida > Ixodida > Ixodidae > Haemaphysalis > Haemaphysalis longicornis. The sequence continues at coordinate 187,751,637 of NW_027526407.1, forward strand.
CGCTCAAATAAGCTACATAATTAGGAAAAACGGGAATGGTCATGCGACCCACCAGCTCATTTCCCGCAACAGAACCTATGCCGTCACATGGGCTAAGCTCTGCGATTGGCGGAGGCCGGCAAAAGCAAACGCATGTTAGGCAGGGCTTACAGTTTGCATAACGAGCTAAATGCCCGTGAAACATACTGCACATTCTTTTTATGACAAAGAACGGTGGAGTAAACGGTTGAAGTTCCGAACGAACACGCAAGCGTGTGCGCCAATGCGTACGAAACAACCGCCTGGCCGAGCTCGACATCTCGCCGTCGCGCAGATGAATTTTCGGGTTCGAGGCGCTCTGACCTTGGAGGAAAAATGCCGTAAACACCGCGCATTGACGCTCGTATCTTTCTGGTCGAAGCAGAGAGCTCGCGCGAACGGCTTTCCATACACGACACCGGCCAACTGGCATAAGCGATACTGCTACTGAAGTTGAACTATTATTAACCGTAATAAAAATACGGCACATACGTACCAGTCTGTATTCGTCCGTGGCGACGGCGCTGACGAGGCAGCGGTGCCGACGGCAGGGCGTTCGTCTGTTGTGGCTATCGCGGAATGGTCGCTTTCCCGTCCACCGCGTATCCCACAACTCTTGCCGCTCGTGCACTTAGAAGCGTTGAGCGTTCAAGTGGTGTGAGGTTGTTAAATGCAAGCCCGAGCTCCTCGGCGAGAGTTTTGTTCTCCGGATCAGGCGATTCCATGACTAGGGCTGCGGGTGCACTAGGTTTTACTAGCATTTTTAAAATGGCCGCCGTCTCGGTCGACTCCCGCGTGTGGGTGCTATATGGAGTCGACATACTAAGTATCTGTTTCATGGACCGGCCCGTGTGACACCATTGCTCACGTCACCAAATGTGCAATTTTAGCGGGAGATTTAAAATTTTGGCTTAAATTGCCTTATTTCTCAGTGAATAAAGCATCATTTGCTTCCGGGAAAGCGCTTGGGGTACTATGAAACACCTAATCTTTCGAATAAAACAAACTTTTGTTTTCTCTTCATGGCTCCTTTAATTGCTAGACGCTTGCCACAGTATGTAGCCGATCAATTGAACCTCCCGTAATTAATAACTCTTTAGCGCGAAATTTTCAATATCCAAAGTCCTGCGCATGCAGTCATAAACTACGGAGCGCCAGCACCGAACGGTGGTGTTGCTGGAGCGCGAATCAGCTGGTTTCGTGTGCGTTTTGTTTCCGTCCACCTTAATGTCTAGAAACAGTTGTGTCAACTCAGTTGTAGATATTACATTATTTCCTTTCCCTTCAATCCAGGCACATTGCCGCGGTATCTGATGGCAGAGACGTTCTGATGCTGAGCGCAGCGACCCATGGTCCGATCCCGGACGTACGTGGTGCCCGTTTTTATGGGGGAGGCAAAAAATGAGAACGCCGCTGAGCCGAGATTTCAGCGCGAACTAACAGTTGGCCAGATGGTCTAATCTGTAGTCCCCCATTACGGGGAGCCTTATTCGCGCAGGTGCAGCGTCCCTAGGGAGTTTTCTGGTAAATCACGGAGAGAGAGAGAGATAACTTTATTTAATAATAATCATAACCTTTATTTGCGGAAAACGTGGCCCTGGGTGGCACGCAAGGCTAGACAGAAAGGCTGAGTTCTGTACACTAGTGTTTCTGCTAGCCTGCCACCCAGGGCGGGTAATGCCGAAGCAAATGTCTCACTCACACACACGCAGCACAACAATGGCATGGGGGGGGGGGGGGGGGGTTTAACCGGGTTGTGGTGTCCATGGGCAACACTAATGGGACTAGTGGCGCGAGATGGCACGTGCTAGGAGTGTGGACTCAGACCTGTCTTTAGGAAGTGGAGTCCGGAGGGTCAACGGTGCAGACAGAAAACTCTGAATGCCAGATATGAGCACCGAGTGTCGGTGACGGATGGTACGGGTGCGTAGCTGCTCTGGCTGCCCAGTCTGCTTGCTCAGCCGGACAGAGGATGAGAGGCAGCTGAGCCTTAACCGGGTTTACAGGAGCGGTGAGGCCGGTGGCGACGTTGTCAGCGCGGGTGACCAAAAGTATCTGGACCTCTGGGTCCGAGCTGCGCAGCGCTCGTCATTAACTATGGAGGGAAGGGGATCTTGAGAGCAGGCCCACATAGAGTGTACCGGTGTGGCTAGGTCCCCACAGAGTGGACAGTTTGGCGAGGGGAATTACGAGGGGTGAATGCGATGCAGTAGTGCTCGGCAGGCCAAGGAGTGCGTCTGCAGGAGTCGCCATAAGCGCTCCTGTAGGTTGGTTAGCTCAGGGTGGGCAGGAGGGTATCGACGGCGAGAGAGGCGGTAATGCGTAGTTATATCGCGGTACGTGATTAATTGGTCCCTGGCTGACCTGGCGCCGTGTTAGGGTACGAGGCTGGCACTGGCACGGATAGTCAATCCTCGTGCTGCATTGTGTGCTGCCTCATTGCCCCCCAAACCAGTGTGCGCCGGGGTACACGACGATGTCTACCGAAATGACGTCTTTTGTAGTTGGCATGCTAAGGTGAGCAAGGTGTAGGAAATCGCCAGTCACTGTCAGACAGGCATCAAGCATGATGCTTTTTATTTATTGCCGCCAGCAGATATCCTTCAGCAAACAGTACATCCTGTCTAAAGGCATGTTGAACACACCTGGATCCTAGAGGCTATAGACATGCATCAATTGCACCTAAGACTGGGAGTCTTCATTATGAAGATGTCCCTTTCTTTTTTTATTGTAGGGTGTAACACGCTGACGCAACACAGGCGATGAGGCACGCCGTACTGGAGGGCCCCGGATTAATTTTGACCACCTGGGGATCTTTAACATGCGCCGAAATCTCGTACACACGGGTGTTTTTGCTTTTCGCCTCCATCAGAAAATCAGCCGGGAATCGAACCTGCGTCCTCGTGCTCAGCAGCACAACGCCATAGCCCCTAAGCCACCGTGACGGGTCTGAAGGCGTCTGACGTAGCCTGTGAATGTCAGTGCCGGCCTGTCAGACACACCTGCGGTGCTCCAGGGTTGCCGTCAGCTTCGCAACTCGCGTTGAGAGCTGTCCAGCTTGACGTTCACCCAACGAATCCTTATCTTGGAGTCACTGTTGAACCCCTGCCAACGCAAATAATAGCAAATAAATAATTAGCACTGACTCTGGCTGTGACACGAGTTTTGAACCGAGCGTCAACATAGGACTTGGGACAAAGTTCAGGATACACCAGTGTGTGCACCCTACTGGCTTGTACTGGCGTTCACCAGGTACAAGTGCCGTCAAAAGTAATTGGAACATGGTCTTGTAAATTTGCAGGAATTTCTCCTTCCCGAAACTGTCTGGCTGCATTGGTGTGCGTTTAAAGGAGTCCTCCCTAATAGGAAAAGCTTCCGGTAAATCATTAATGGCTGTCATGAAGCCAGTAAGACCAATATTTTGCGATCTTCACAAATCCTTGTTCCAGTTACTTACGACGGCAGTTGTATATATGACATATCTTTAGACTTCATAGTCAAGAAAGGGGGATCACTGTCTAAAGGTTTATTGAAAAGTCGGGGAACAAGTCTTCCGTGTGACATCTGAAATGTCTTCTTTTTTTTTTTTTTTTAAGTAAACCTATATTTGGCAATCTTCCTTTTCTGACTATGAATTTTATACCCAACCAGACGAGATTTTCTCAAACCTTGTGTTTCATCTTCAGACTGCCAGTCTGGGTGTATCAGTCATCCTTTGCAATCTAGTTCGACCCGCCTTTTGCCTCTAGAATTGCGATACGTTCGCCATACTTTTAGACACTGCGTTCCTTAATTCATATTTATTTTACATCTCTTGCTCTTAGTTTTTGCTGTGTCTACAGTTATTTTCAACAGTACTGCAGCCATGGTCGGAATGCCATCTGACAACATTCATATTTTCAAGGCTGGGCTGATGCCTTGTCAAATATCTGGCATAATGTGGTAGCTGTTATGCCTCAACTTTGGGATCCAAATGGCCGAGTTTCAAGTTCAGCCCTTGTGTTGTTTTTCCTTTTTTAGCTTTTGTTGTTCCGATAATTATTTTGTTAATTTGGACTTGTATTTAGTTTTCAGGCGTTTTAAGTTGCGCTTCTGCTGGTTAAGTAATGTTTCATTAGGTGAGGTTACATTAGAGTAGGTTATGTTGAGGAAAGCCTTCCGTTTTTGCATTCAGCAATCTGGAAATGTTTGGGAGTGCAAAGTAATGCCAGAAGAGAAGTTAACATGACTGACGCCAGTTTAGTGGAGCGCTTATAATAGTGATGTCGGGTGTCCCTGTAGATGCAGCGTTTAGTTTCAATGACTGTGGTTTTCATCCATGGTGAATTTGTGGGCATTAATTGGATATCTATACATAGTGTGCATGTGTATATGTGCGCATGTCGAGGAGACGAAATAAAATTAATGAGGTATCACATAATTTGGCTGTACTAACGCTAGATACAGCGAGAGTAGAGGCTGTTGCTAAGGGAGTCCGGTAGTCCAATTAAAACAAATTGCCCAGAGTCCATGCCCACTCATGGCACTTTGATGCAGAGGGAGCGGCCTAACGCAGTCTCCCACTTTGGATCATCTTGGACACATTGCGAAGGTTGTCTGGTGTCAAGAATGTAAAACTGCTCCGGGTCATTAAGAACAAAAAAACAAAAAAAACCCTAACTTGCACCATACAATTACACACACCCATGTGGGGGTTGACCAGCAGTGGGTAAGGGTGCCACTATATTGTTCAGAATGCTGGGTTCTTTGCTCGGTGCATTGGCCATTCAGGTGTTTTCTTTTAGGAAGTTTCTAGGTAGCACGGTTCTTTTCTTCCCCAAGTAATAGCTGCGTGATGCTATGCTTTGCAAAGTTGAGTTGCTTCTACCATCACTAGACTGTCAGAATTTTTAGTATTTCTTTTGAGGTCAGTGGTTGGCTCGGTTCCTTAATTTTTTTCTCTGATATAATTCATATATGCAATTCACTTCATGGCTGCTCGCTCCATAGTATTAAAAAAAAAAAGAATGGGTCTTTTGTCAGTGTGGAAGCCATTGCATTTGTTAGGGGGATTTGCATTGATGTTGGCTGTGGGCCACACACATTATGCAAATAATGGTCTTCCCTTCCAAAAACTGATCACTCGGCGCATTATATTGTATGTAGCATGTGGTAGCATAGAGAACATAATGCACACTCAAGCATAATTTCTGCAGGTTCCTGGCGGCAGTTATCATTCGAGCACCAGTTAGTGCAAGCAGTCTTGCCACCTGACCGTGGTTGGTGCACAGAGTGGAACTCCGTGCTCCGAAGAGCTCGCAAGTAGGCTACGATGCTATCGTGTAAGTTCCCTGAATTTTATGGATGCCGTACTAGAATACGGCTTGTCGGGCAAATCAAATTCCACTCGGCAGGGAAGGGCATAATTTTGAACAGCAAGGTTGTGGACTGACCGGGCTCACCACCGTCCTCTTGTTTGTTGAGTTGAAGGAGCAAACGCAGGAATGGGTCGTAAAAGTGGAAGTCATTTTAAATTGTAGTGAATTTAATCTGTGGGCCAGAATAGGGGCAAGCGGCACGTTCACTGTGCTGTTCTTGTGTGTGTATGCTGCTTAATTAAAAATTAATTTTTGTAGGAAGTAAAACAACGAGTAAATTTTGCAGACATCTCTTTTTGAGAGCATCACACCACATTTCTCACTGTGGCCAAACCCATATCGTAGTTGCCTCGCACTTGACCCGACATGTGGCTACCCAACCACAAGTCGGCCAATGTGTATTGGTCTTCTAAGGGATATGCTTGCAGAATACACCTCTAGTTATCTAATGTCTATTCCCTAGTTTTTGAGAATGCATGTTTTGTACATTGCCATTTTTTTCTGGTTGCTATATATATTGCCTACTGTGATCGTTTCAATTATGTAACCAATTCTTGCTGCATTCTCGATTTAGCGTTTTCACCTGCTATTCGTAACCTCCCATTCCTCTTGTGCTCATAAAGCAAATAAACAAACAATAAGCAAAAGACGTGAGCACAGCTCCTTTGTCATGCCTCCAGACATTCTCTAAACTTTGTGGCCTGTTGTACATTACTCTTACCGTGTGCCTGTTTTACGTGATTGGCAGCAACGTCCACCATTGTGAACGACTGTGTGGTCGCCATGGCGGCAGGCATAACCGGCGCCACCAATGCGGTCTCTTGCAGCCGTGAAATCCAAGCCACACTGTCCACCTCTCACGCAGGTTGTACCGCCTTCACCAGCTCTTTTGCCATGCCCACGGCCATTGCCAACCTCTCCGTGCTCTTCTTTTCTAGGTGCACAGTGCAATCTCCAGAGCTTTGAGGACACGGGATGCCAGACAGAAGATTTCCCAGGTGCGGATGTTTATCAACCTTTCTCACCACGCGTAATTTTGCATTGATTTGGATTTCGACTGACCAGCATGTCTTGGTCTGGGGCTCAGTTGACACTTGTGCAGTTAGATGTAATGATAATACTTGGACATTATGTACATTCTGGCCCAAGGTTACGTTCCAACAGGTCGTGTTTTAAAGTGTTCGCTTCGCCAAGTCACGCTTAGATGTAATCGAAGAACTAAGTGAGCCTGTTGTACTGATTTCAACTGGCTTGTCGTGGTATTTACTTGCACAGTGAGTGATAGACTTGTGCAAGTGCATGGTCCAGGGCCGTACCCAGAAATTTTTTTTCGGGGGGGGGGGGGGGGGGGGGGGGGTTATGAATTTTGGGAAGGGGGTAGTTTTGCTGAAAGCAACAGTAGTATTATTTACGTGCTGCCTGGAAAAGATTTCGGGAGGGGTTCGAACCCCCAAACCCCCCCTCTGGGTACGGCCCTGCATGGTGCAGATCTTATCGAAAGATTTGACACTCCTCCAACTTACTTCGCGATTCCGCCTGAAAAGAAAAAAAAGATACATAAATGCACTCTGCCTTGGTTCAGATACTGGTTGGCAGTGCTCTAATTGGGATTGCGCAAGTTTACAGAATGCAGTAACAAAATTGGTAGGGAATGGCTGCCCTATTTTGTGCGGAATGACGTTGGCACCAAATTGTGCCTGACTTTTTTGTCTGCACCCTGGCATTTGAGCTGCTTTGACAGTTACAGCATAAATAGTCTGAGCTGTAGAGTTTCATACTAAAATGTAATAGAGAGAAATGAGGCACCAGTGTATGGGCGGGCCATATTTCAGGGAGCAGGCCATCACGGAATGACGATTAGGTAGGATTGTAGGATTGTTACGCTTGTCCTTGCAATGGCTTATAAACAAATGCAAAAGTTGATGATAGTAGTTTGACTTTAATGGCGCAAGTCCAACTGGGGCAAATAGCACAAAAAAGAGTGGTTATCTAGTGGAGCTGAAAAGGTAAGTACAAAGTCTGTGAGCAAGAACACAGACTTTGCGTCTGTGTTCGGGATCGCGTCTACTCCTTGGGTAATGGTGGTTCGAGCGGAACCGTGGCACCACTCTGATGTAGCCCGTACCCAAAAAAGCTGCCCTGTTTTTATTTGGCCGTCACGTTTTGTGCAGTTGAAACAGTGACGTCTTATCGGCCCATACACCATGGTGTTCAGCAACAACGGAGATATACCCATTCTAGTGGCTCAGTGGCTAAGGGGTTGTGCTGCTGAGCATGAGGTCACGAATTTGATTCCCGGCCGCGGCGGCCGCTTTTCTGATAGAGGCGAAAAGCAAAAACGCCCGTGCGTACGAGATTTTGGCGCACGTTAAAGATCCCCAGGTGGTCAAAATTAATCCGGGGCTTTCCACTACGGCGCGCCTCATCGCCTGCGTTGCGTTGGCGTGTTAAACGCTGCAGTCAATCAATCAATCAACAGCAGAGATAACAGATAACATGACAGGGTTTATTGTAAATGGGTGGGAACATGTTTGCAGTCACCAAGGGTTTTTCGCTTGGTGGATGCTAGTAGGTACTTGTTTCTGAATGCTGGGATTTATGACCATAGGGCCAGGCTTCTAGGATTGAATTGTCCTTAACCTCTGACATTTGAACCTCAAACCTTGCGTGAATGCCTTGTCCACTGCCACAAATAACCTTTTTGTTTACTGCAGTACTTTGTCCAGGTTGTTTGTGGGCATTTCCACAACTGGGTGCTCTTCATTATGTGAAGCTTGACTTTGCTTCCAAACACTTCCTCGCTCAAACAAAGTACGGGCTTTGTTGGAATGGGCAACTTTTGTATTTAAAACTTCCATTTGCACTTGATGTTTCATACCTGCTCAGTTCGGGGCTCCTTACTAGTACACCTGATGGCACACATTCCATCTGCTCCATATAAAACAGATACAGATCCCCTACCTTCCGCCACCCCCACATTTGCACCACTAAACATGACACCACGCAGAACACCGCTTACTCATTAATCTTTCTGACAAGGGAGCAGTGGTTTTAAGTGCAGAGCACTTTAGGGGCTCGCTTTGTCGTTGTAGCTTGCTTGCTGAACCCAATTAGAGCCACACAGCATTCCGTCATCGCAACTGTCGTTGCGGTGTAAACCAGAGGCTTCAAAGGCCAAGTGGTTTATATAGTCATAAGCATTCGAAACTCGTGAATTGCTGCTGCTTGCCATACATCTCCCCGTTTTTTAGCGCAAAGAAAACTGCAGCTACATTTGAGGCAACATATGCGTAACTAAACGGCAGTGCCCGCGTTTATTTAGGAACACTTGTCGGGTTGGTTTTTGCGGTAGTACGCAAAAAAAGTGGTGCTGCAACGCTGGCACGTGCGGGAGGAAAAGCAAGCACAGGAAGAACAGGACTCCCACTGGCACTGTTTCAGGCAGGGGGTGCGCAAGCACTGCGAAGGAGGTAAATTTGAAATGCGTTGGGTGGTAGCAGTGAGCGGATCACGGCGCTACAGCCTATTATGGCAAATCACTTCTTTGCACTTTTGGTGGCTTTCACATTGAGTGGAATGGCTTTAATTTTTTTTAAATGTGAACTTGCGACACGTGGAACATTTGCAGAATCTCAGATGTGCTGGTCCCTGTGGGGGCTACTTTCAGCGGGACGTAATAGCACTGTCTTCGGGACTTGTTTCTTTTGGACTCTAATCGTGGCCTTGTCCTTACATTTATGCTAATGTATTTATGAGCAAGATCAGAAACTTGTTTCTAGATTTCTGTGTGGCAGCATGCATCAGTTAGCATGCCTTCCCAGGTGAAAAAAATATTTTTTCTTATTGAACCAGAAATTTCTTCTAGCTAGGAGTAGGCAGAATTTCTAGCTATAAACTCAGTTGCTGGCTCATTGAGATTGTAGATTGAGATTTTGTTCTGGCTGGCAGGTATTACTTCCGGCATTTGTCAGTCTACCTGGAAGAAAAAAAAAACTGCATGCTGGAAATAATCGTCTCTAGCTAGACTAAGAATTTTTCTAGTTAGAAGCTGTCACTTCCAGCTAGAATCTATAAATCTAGTCAGAAATGAAGCTGGAAATTATTTCTCGCTACAAATGCTCTTTCCATTTTTGCGGGGGTTAAATTCCTTTTCTGTCATTTCCTCCACCTAGGTCCGCCAACGACCACCAGGAGTCCCGGTTTAATGAACGTCTTTTTGTCGGCCAATCCTGTGAGCAACAGAGTCACGACAGAACTTACGACATAGCTCTCGAGGACAAACTTTGTGGAGAGCTGCCCTACGTGTGCCCCATTTGCAAGAAAGTCTTCATACAGGAGAACAACTTCACCGCACACATGACGGTGCATGGCGTCGTGAAGTCCTACGGCTGCCAGTTCTGTCCGAAGGCATACACCGATAGCCACGCCCTCCTTGTTCACGAAAAACGGCACACGGGTCGAAAGCCGTTCATCTGCAGCACCTGCGACAGAGGCTTCAGCTCAAAGGCGTGCCTCGAGATCCACGAGAGAATGCACCCTGTCAACAAGCCCTTCGGATGCCAGTTGTGCAGCCAGTGCTTCGCTTCAGCCTCGGTCTTCACCTGAGTCAGCACAATACCGCAAGGGTGTTCTTCTGCGCCTTCTGCCAGAGAGGGTGGCCGACACAACAAGCCCTGGCTTTTCACGAGAGCTGGCACGCCCGAGAGAAGCCCAACGTCTGCCATATCTGCGAGAGACGGTTTTCGAGACAGGTTGACCTGCGTCAGCACGTGCAGTTGCATCACGGCAACAGGCGATTCACCTGCGATACCTGCCACAGGGGCTTCTGGGATAAAAACGACCTTCTCAAGCACCTGAGGGGAAAGACGCACGCGGAATTGTACGCAAAAAAGTTCAGTGCTGGGAAGCAGTCCAATGAGGACCAGATGTGAGCCCACTAGCCTCGAGCACTATGTCTGCACTCTCTGCACGGACATTGTTGCGCAAGAGCTGCCTTCAACTTTAACTTGTGTGTACAAATTGGGTCAAAGCCCCAGCACCTGTGAGGAATGCTTTTCCTGTCTGACCTGACCTATGCTCATGTGAGACTCTAGACCAACGACAAGCGATTGCTACGCATCATTCACGTCAAAGAAGCTTTTCTTTAAGAAATGGCCTTAAGAAATCTACGCTTAAAACAGTGTTCACACCACTCAGGAGCCATGACCTGCTCATTCAAATGTTTCCTAGCCCTTCAAAAAACAAGCGTACTTGGCGAAAAATTCGACGTTGGAGGAGGTAATTTGTTACCGATGCTCTCATTGGCAAATGAACCTTGTTGTTCATAAAAGGCATGTAGGTCACAAAGAGTTCTCTGTAAGGAGTGTTTAATGTAAAAAGATTGAAGAATTTCACTCTTCTCTCTTCTTTTTTTTTTTGTGAGTGGGGCTTTGCAGGAGTCCAGTCTGCTTGATTGCGTAAAGGTCAGTGTGTCATATGCGGGGCCGTAGCCAGAATTTTTTTGTGGGGGGAGTACGGGTTTTTAAGAGGGGGTAGTTTTGCCGAAAGCAACAGTAAGTATTGCTTATGCACTGCCTGGAAAAGATTTCTGGAGGGGTTCGAACCCCGAAGCCCCCCCCTCTCTGGCTATGGCCCTGGTCACACGGTTACTTGAAGCTGCTACGAAAAAACTAATTGGGAATCCATTTTTAATTATATATGCACTTATTACTATTTAATACTGCATTTTTAATTGTTTTATTTATTTTTACTTTCAGGGGAAAAGGTACTATGAGTGGAAGTGGGTTAGGAACAAAAAAACTACCAAATATTTTGAAAAGAATACAATAGATTGGTTTTTGAATGCAGGAGGTTGGGCTCGCACAAAAACGGAGGCTAACAGAACGAATGCAAAATGACCACAAATCAGATATTTTCGAAAGAGGACGGCTAAGCTTAATGTGCATGGAACTTCTTTTCATGTAATTCCTCGGCAGGAAATTTGTGAAGGCAGCGTTATTTTTGCGCGCTTGTGGTTTAATGACACCTACTGGTGTCATTAAAGCCCGGTTCGAACAGGAACGGAATGGAATGACCACGTGTCTAATGAAAATGCATGTGATCCACCCAGCCGAAATTCTCCAACTATGCAAATTTACAACCTCCCGATGCTATATAAAGGTGTTAGGCCTGTTGGTTCACATCAACAATTTACAATGCAGACACATTTATTTATTTATGTATCTTAAGAGCAGGTGGCATTACAAAAACGGGGGACACGCAAACCTCGTACAACAGTGAAGGAAGAGCGGATACATAAACCTGCTACAACATGAAGGAAGAACGACACACCTTCTTCCTTTGTGTGTCTGCGCTGTAAATTGTTGTTCCTCCTGACACTCTTCTCAGAGAAATCCAGGCTTGCGTATACGGCCCGCAATCTGATTGTCCTACTCCTTTCAACCAGCACATCCTGGCACCCTTGCAAGCAGACGGCCTCAGTGCTTCTCTGTTCATACCCGGACACTATGCTTACATACTGGCTAATTTTTGCCGACAACGGCAGCACTTGTCCCCACCTCATCCAAATCTCCAGCAGACCGAACCATCTTGCAGCAGTTCCAAACAAGCACCTTCCCCACAGCACCGTTCTCATGTGATTTACCATTTCCTTTAGTAGTAGTAATAATAATAATAATGAAACTTTATTTCTGTTCCATAAACACAGATACAGAAAAAGGAACCGCGGAAAAAAGCTGTCATAGACAGCTTGACGAGGCCGCACCCCCCTTTGTGCTCAGACAGCAGCATTGCGACAAAAGAAAACACACAGTTATAAAGGCAACCGAAAAAAGTAACAATAAAAGCTAACAATAAGACTTTTTTTTTTTGCACGTAATACCCGTTATTTTGAACGGGTATAAAAAACGGATAAACAAGAAAGCAAATGAGAGACATAGAAAGGTTAACACATTTTAGTACAACCATGACACGTAATTGACGCTCAGAACATTTATACATACAGCTGAACCTCGTTATAAGAGACACTGATGTAAGAGACAAATGGGTATAAGAGACACTATTGACCCACATGGTTGGCTGCCCTATCTTTCCCATTAAATCGACCTCTTTTATAACAGACATCGGATGTAGAAGATTGGTTATAAGGGACAAGTCATCCTTGAACTTTAATCAATAATCTCGCTTGTAACAGACATTTTAACTTCAGACGCACTGCCACCAGTCACTAATTGCAGTTGCTTCCATCCTGGAAGCACAGGTGGACGACAGACGCCTGCAGTCACTATTTATTATAACTTCAGCAAACACACAGTGGTTCATTCAGTCAGCTATGAGATGACGATGAGAAGCCCTGCCAATGGAAATGCAACTTACAGAAGTGGTTGAAGCTTACTGCCATCTATTAGATGGAGTGCGATCGCACATGCGGGTTCTCCCACTCGCATAGCTGCCAATCAAGAAGCATCGCAGATGTTGAGTCCTGCAAGCATAATGAATAGCCTGAGCCCACAACAGAAGAAGCTGTGCACTCTGCCTATTCATCAGGCTTGTGAACTCAACATGTACGATTCATCTTCCACAAACGAGGAAAGAAAAAAAAGCTTGCAGAATCGGTTGTAAAATACAGTGTAAATACAGTCATGAAGCAAACAATATTCGGAACTGTTTCATAAATTCTGGGGGCCAAACATAAATTAGAATGGATCTTTTGCAATATGCTGTAGCGTTCTTTTGAGCTTATTTTAGTCATATGGTGCCCACATTGAACTAGGGTCTGATTAGTAAGTGAAAAAATGGTTCCCTGCTTATAAGAGACATCTGATATAAGAGACAGAAACTGCTCCCCGGTACGTGTCTCTTATAAAGGGGTTCAACTGTATCAAAATTGGCGCACAGAGAAGGCAGGGTATACTCTACGCGCTCTTTCCAAGTGTTTAAACGGGCTTTGAACTGGACTTTGAAGTGGATGCGCTTCCTCAGTCGTGGAGCCCAAGTGATGACTTAGCGGAGCAGTTGATGGCCGTTCAGGTCACTGCTGGTCGGGAAGGGGAAGAGGGGAGAAAAAAATTGAACCCAGTTCCACCCAGTGCGAAATCTTCTGAAGCACTGGAGCTGTGGTTCTCTTGTGTCGGCTTGAACATCAACGGGTGCTCGCTTTAGAATGGCTGCGCAATTGCCACACAAGTTCTGTGGTTCGTGCAAAAGTATCGGCAGCTGAATACCAGCGGCAAAAGGTTCCTTCCTCTAGCAGAGGAAGGAAACTAGGGGGGGGCCGGGTAAGGGAGTAGGTTACAGAGAAAAGGTGAGTCGCAAGAGGATCCCTAGATCCAGGGCTCCAGTAGCAATGACTCCTGCCTCGGCTCTCTGTATCAAGTCTAGCTGGTCCTGGAGTGAGGTGCTCAGCAGAGTCGTGGTATAGGGTATAGAGAATTTTTGGGGCTTTGGTCAGATCCCCAGATTCAGAGGCATGCCCAAGTTGCGTGGAAAAGCGCTGCAGTTTTCTGTGCATTCCGGGTGTTGTGCTGCAGGATCTTCGCCCACGTGGAATTGTGGATGAAGGTATTTTTCTGTATTGCCCGTAGGAGCTGTGCCGTGAGTTGTTGGCGTGGAGCTGGGAAGAAAGCTCTTGACTAGGAGTGTTTCTCCACGTCTTGTTGGTTTGGGTTGTTTCTCCACGCACCCATTAAGGGTCATGTGTAGACTTCCTCGGTAATGTGGTATGTGAGTCCGCACATTGCCAAGTTCGCTGCTTCATTGTCTTCTAGAACTTCGTGGCCTGGGTTCGACCGTCCACGTGATGTTGGAGGCCTTCTCCAGTTTATCGGGAAGTATGTTCCGAAGTGTTTTTGGAACTCACCTGGCTGGGATAAGTCATTGTATTTTGGGAGTCCATTATAATGTATAGGCTTGTACGTCAATGTAGCCAACTACGATGGCACAATGATTGCCTCTGTGGTAACTACCAAGCAAGAAGAGATACTGGACAGCCTCACACATAAAAATCCCGTGATAAACCACGGTGAAATCTCAGCACTACTACATTGCCATTGGATCGGAGAGAAACAACACCGAGAGGGAGAGGAAACCGCCACTGTAAGACCACTGCACCATCTATCGGTGGATTTGGGAACGATGGTAGGACGATGAGAAAATGACATCAATGGAGGCTTTGGGACTTGGTGTGAGCGGAAGAAAAAAAGTAGGGAAAAAAATGGTGGCGTAGGAGAGGTAATCGAACGGATGAGAATTTAGAAAAGGTAAGAAAAAATGCCCAAGGGCCAGAATGGTGGTCAAGAGTGATAAGAGTTTAAACCACGAGGAGGGGCTAATGGAACAGGGAGGACGCTCTGCAATTTGCTTCCCAACATTCTTATCGCACAATGAGGTTAGGGCTTGCACAAATATTTTGGATAAATGTCGCGATACAAGGGAGAGCCTCTGGAAGAGTTTGGGGTTGGGCCTGTCGGTACTACATACTTGTGTGTGTAGACAACGCAGCGTGTGTGCAATTGTCTACTCTCTCCTCGTGTACACGTCTTCAAGGCTGGGTTTCACCGGTCTTCAAAGAGAGCCTCTAATTATCATCACCATTACCTCCTGCCCCTGCGAGACGCATGACCGACAGCTAAGGGTGGATTATCCATGGTTCTAAGGGTTCAAGTGAACCGGATCCCCCGGGTAAGCCCAAGGGCCGGAAAAAATGGCAGACTTCATGGTTTGGCCTGGAAACGTCTAAGCCTCTGCTAATTTCCCCGGATTGAAAAAGAGGTTATCTATTTCGATAATGGAGGCTTCGAAACGGCTGTTCGTTGTTCAATGTGCATAATTTCCCCAGGCCAGCTCACAGTTCTTCAGTCCGAGGTGAAAACGTTGCACTCGCACAAAAACTATGCTTCGCATATACAGCGAGGGGACTGTTCCAGCATGGTGGATAGACAGAGCAGCCGGACTGGGATTCATTGAAGGTGTCAGTGTTTGAGATCTCGGCAACGCTTGTAGAAAATTAAGCTAGCAGAAATGTGCATACCTTTTTTTTTCCTTAAAAAATGAACAAAAAGAGAAAACATGGTAATACATGTATACACGCCCCATTTCAAGGTTGAATTTCTGTGAAGCGCATACCTATTTTTCACACTCTAGCTGTTGTTTAGGTAGAAAATTTTTATAAAAATGTAACTCCATTCCACAATTTAATAGCGGCTACAAAAGTATTGTGCAATGAATGTCCAGATTTTATAAACGCCGGCCAATATTGCCTGAAGAAATTCTGTTAAAAGAGAACGATCCTGGCATGAAGTTATTAAGAATGAAGTTATTCGAGAATGTTATTAAAACATTTTTGTGAAAGTTCGGTATTGATATCATATAGGTGTTATATTCTAATAGCTTAAACCGTTTAGCTTCCTGCATGATAACAATATTTGAATTAAACCATTTAAATTATCTTTTGTTGCAGGGTGAAATCACAAAATATCCAGACGATCGGTAGCATATTTGCTGTATGGACGTGCAGCGGATGGGATAAATAGTTTTTTCCTCCTCCTTGTGAGGGGGGGGGGGGGGGGGGGTTATATACACCGCCAGTAAAAAACATTAAAAAGAGGAGAGCTTGCAGCCAAGCAGCATCTTAATCCTTTTTGCTTCATCTAGTCATTTGTTCTTAGGCTTTAATATATATGCATGGGTGAACGATGTCCGAAAAAAAGAGGGGTGCGTCGCTCACAAAATTTCAGGGGCTGTTCTGACACCGAAATAACACACCTAGGCTACGCGCTTGGTATGCTGCCCACTAGCTGCAGCGGTTATCAAGCGCTGCGGCGCAAACCGGACTCAGTAACACAAATAAGCGCGTTTACATGAATGCGACAGTAACGTATCGCATTGGATTTGTCGCATTGCCGTAGCGCATCGCATCGCATGTAAGCAGGCCAATGCGCTTGGAGGACGCGTCGCATCCGATGCGCTACACCAGGGTAGATCGAGAATGCAAATGCGACTTCCCGAACGCATGTAGCGGCAGTCACATCTGTGGTCGCATCGTATTTGCGGAACTGGTGAATTGCGGGAAGCAGAGCCTAGAAGGCTCTGGCGGGAAGGCGCCCGCCGCGCCGCCCACGAGTGCCGCGCGGACTATTCGGAGCGGAGCGGCTCGCTCTCCCTCTCACCCGCGCGCGCGCACTGAGGAATTCGCAGCAGAACATGGCGTCCGCCTCCAATGCACCCGCATCGGCGCGCAACATTTTCGAGCCAGGAAACTTACCATTTAAACGCCATAATAAGCGAGATGGACTTGGGAGCGCTGCTAGACACGCCGTCAAAGGAACCAAAAGTATTTTTTCCAAATCAAGGAAAAGATGCAGGAGCTGGGTTACCGGTGGAGTTGGCAGCAGCTGAGGACCCACTGGAAAAACCTCAAGGCGAAATACAACAAGGTACGGTCATTCGGTGTAGCGTTTTTGTGCAATGTCCGGCGGTTTCCTTTTTCTTCCGCCAGGAACTGTACGGAGTAAGCAAGAGTGGCGCAGAGCCCTCCGCGTGGGTCTATTTCGCCGAAATGAACGCGATTTTAGCGCACCGACGTAGGGCACAAGCGGCCCGCACCGGCGTTGACAGCGACGCAGTTGCCGCTGACGGAAACGAGTCCGACGTGGACGAGGTCCCTCTTCAAAAGTCGCGCTTAAAATGACGTGCCTGCAATGCCGCGGCTTGATTGGTCGACGGGAAGACGCAATATGGCTGCAGCAGCTGTAGCCGGGTAAACAGACCCTGTTCGGTGAGGTAAACACTCGGAACGAAAAAGATGCGAAAAAGTTGCAATGCGCGTGTTTCGGGGTTTCGATTCATTTGTGTTCGTCGTGCCTGCGTACGTGCCGTTCCCGTGCAGTTGTTCGGAGTGAGAGCAACATGAACCGAAAACAAGCCGCACATCAGCTGCTTCGTGTTTGTGCGCGAGGTTAGCGCGTGCGGTTCTCGCCACTGGCTGCTAGAACGCCAGACCCCGCGACACTTTGGTTGGGTGACGTAGTAAATACTCCTGGGAGCCGTGAGAGTCCGACTGCAGTGTTTGAAGAGGTAACGCTGCCTGCGTTCGCTCTTTGAGGCAGCTCGCCGCGTTCCTTAGTTTGGTTGTTCTCCGGTAAGCGCAAGCGGTTTTGCCGATCAGGTAAACATCCAGAACAGGGTGTGACGCTGGTGTAGTAGGAGATTTGGCGATGCTTAATTAGACGTGAAATTAGTTGTAGTCAGGTGTTGACAGCGAGAAAAATACGGAGCGCCGACCGAAATTTGGCGCCCGTAGCGTGCAAGAGAGAGAAAATAGTTGAGAGAGCGGGTTCGGGTTGTGGGGAGAAGGAGGGGGGGCGTGCCGACTGCCGCAGGTGCTCGAAGCGGCTTCCTTCGTGTGCGTTTTGTTGACTGGCTGGTTGGTGGCAGAGCCGTTGTGCTGTTGAGCATTGGTGGAGGCAAAAAACGAAAACTCCTCTGTGCCCATATTTTGGCGCACATTAAAAGTTCCCCAGGTGGTCTAAACTAATCAGTGGGCCTCCACTTCGGTGAGCCTTACTAGCGCAGGTGCAGCCTAGTTCCCCTCCGTTCACTCTAGGCACTTGTGTATATCACGAAAACGACTTTTGCTGTACTTACCATCCGGACAGCCATAGTCATCAGTCGCTGTCAGATAACATGCTTTATGTTTTTAGGTATGTAATGCTGCCGGAATGTGCATCCTTCGGTGAATGATATATCCTGGGCTGTGCCAATTCACCTTGCATTGAAGTGGCTGAAGGCGCGTCAGACATACCTGGACCCCAGAGGTTGGAGACGTCAGACGTACCTGGAAGTCGTTAAAGACATAGCACATAGCTGGTTGAAGGAGCCATAAATACAAAACACAAGTTTGTTTTAGCAAAAGATTTGGTGCTTTATAGTGCCCCCAGCGCTTATCCAGCAGCAAACACTAGTGCTTTATTCACTGAGAAATTAAACAGTTGAAGCCAAAATTTTGATTCTCCTGCTGAATCGTGTGTCTTGTGACGTATGCAAGGCAGATACTTAAGCTAATGTTAGTACACTAACTTGGGTGCAGCGAACGGAGAAAGGTGTTGTTTGCTATCAGCCCTTCTAGATGGCGCTACGAGTTGGCTAAGGACTGCAGTCCACACTAGCTTAGATCGGATTTGTACCTGGCTTGTTTTTGCTACCGTGGATAGTAGTCATTTCGTGAAACATCGGGCGTACTTGGCAAACAGAGTCACACAAGACGCTGTTCCTTATGCCAGTTGGTAAGTGTAAGTTGAACGCACCGTATGAGTGTGCAGCTATAACTGGCATAGTGTGCGGAATTTGCACTGGTCCTTTGATGTTTACGTGTGCGTTCATAACTTCCATTGTTCACCCCACTATTCTTACTGCTATAAAAAGAATATGCAATACACTTAAGCGCAAATAGCTCGTTCTGCAAGCTTATAAGCCCTGCCTAACTTGCATTTGCTTTTGCCGGCCTCAGCCAATCGCACAGCAGCTCATAATATGTGATAGGTTCTAGTGCGGGAAACAAGCCTGTGGTCCCGTGGTTCCCATGGCCATTCTCTTTTTTCCTAATTATATTGCTTCCTTGAGTGGTTTTCGTTAAAAGTGGTGTCGGCATTATCCTAGCGAGGCAATCTTTCGAGTGAACCAAACTTGTATTTTGTCGCCATGGCCCTTTTAATATCAACCGGCCGTCAGATGCACTTGCTGGTATATCCTGATAAGTCCGGTGGCGCTCCATTCACGCCATTCACTTCACAACTCCTGACATTGGTACTAGCTGCCTGGCTTTACTTTCCTCCAGCAGGCCAGACTACCTCTGCTCACTGACTAGCTACAGTCACTGTTAAACCCCTGTTAAAAAAGCAAGGAATAGTAATAATAATTCCTTTATTTTCCATCCTTCAAGATGAAGGAGGCAAGAAAAAAAAAAACTGTGGTTGACTCCTCTGTCGTAGGAGTCGGTAAAACACGAAAGTGAAACATGCAGCGAAATCTGCAGCTGAGCATGATTTGCGGGTCGGCAGCTGTCTTGTGGGTGCGCTTGGCGATCGACGTCCTGCTGGCGGGTCGCTTCGGCAAAGGTGTACTGGCGTCATTTCCGTGACGGATGTGACATCAGTGAAACCTTCATAAATCCCGGAATAAAACACTTTCGTGTTCAAAAGCCGTACTAACAGCTTCACTAGCTCTTGCCCCCCCCCCCCCCAAAGCCAAGAACACGTTTTTAAGCAGCGTACTAGGAAAACATGATACGGCACAAGTAAGAGAAGAAAACATCACAAATAAAAGCGAAACAAACAATCAGCAGTTCTTTGCAATAACAGGAAGCCTGCAGATGTCTGCCTTGTGATGCAGTCGGGAGTACTGTCACGTATTTTTCATGTTCTGCAGGATTTCTATATCAGACAGTATTAATGAGTACGCAATTAGTGTTCCACTACAAACAGCGCAGTTATACCCCTTACACTAGCGTCCGGATGTCATTTGAACCACATGTCATTTGACTCGAATGCCAAGTTGGGCTGCTACACTAGGTTTTGAAATGCTATTCAGCTCAAATGACATTCGAGCCAAATGAGCACCGAGAGAGACAATTGGGATTTCAAATGCCATTTCTATCACTCTCGCACGCAGCGTCTTCGATTGGGAATAAAAAATGTAATACATCCGTACATAAAACAAAAAAAAATATTGTTGTTTGTGGGACTTTGTTCACTGTTCATTTAATTAAAATATGAAATCAACATGTTTAATTTTCATACTCTCAAAACCAGTCGGTCAGTTGCAAAAAATAAAAATAAAATAAAACTACGCAAACAGCAACTACACTAGAGTCAAAACTGGTGTCTTTTTTAATTTGATATCTTTTTACTGCCTTAGACTGCTCCTAAATTTGATTGTTGTATTATAGTACGAAAACGGAACGGGGCGACAACAGCGCCACTACGGCACGGCGAGCAATTGCGAGAGCTTTCAAATGCCATTGAAATTGTAGTGTACCTCGGGGGATTCTGAATGGCATTTGGAGCACCCCATTTGAGTCAAGTGACATTTGGTTCATTCAGACCCTAGTGTAGCCGGGGTATTAGATGTGCCCGATGGGTACCTACAAAGTGCCTCATTGATACTGTGTATAATGATTGCAACAGTACTTCTCGAGTTGGATAATTAATTACAATTACCTAATTAAATCTCATTGGCCACTACTCCACTGTACTGGAAACATTGTGCACTAGGTTTTCTTTGAGTAATGTTGTTTCTATTTTTTATAATCCAGGTATGTTGCTGTATGTTGCCTACTTTGGCCGTTTAAAAATTATGTAACCGATTCCGGCTGCATTCTCGATGTAGTCGTTTCACCTACTGTTCACAACCGCCCATTGCTGTTCCTTTGGCCATAAAGTAAATGAACAATCAGTAAGCAAAAAATGTGGGCACATCTCCTTTGTCGTTCCTCCAGACATTGTCTGAACTTTGTTACCTGTTGTACCTTACTCTTACCGTGTGCCTGTTTTACGTGATTGGCAGCAGAGTCAACGGTTGTGAGCGACTGTGTGGTCGCCATGGCGGCAGGCATAACCAGCGCCACCGCTGCGGTCTCCTGCAGCCGCGAAATCCAAGCCACACTGTCCACCTCTCACGCAGGTTGTACCGCCTTCACCAGCTCTTTTGCCACGCCCACGGCCATTGCCAACCTCTCCGTGCTCTTCTTTTCTAGGTGCTCAGTGCAATCTTCAGAGCTTTGAGGACACGGGATGCCAGACGGCAGATTTCCCAGGTCCGGATGTTTGTCAACCTTTCTCACCATGCGTAATTTTGCATTGATTTGGATTTTGACTGACCAGCATGTTTTGGTCTGGGGGTCGGCTGACACTTGTGTGATGAACAATCGTACTTGCACATTACGTACATTTTGGCCCAAGGTTAGGCTCCATAGGATCATGCAATTGAAAACTAAGCGGGCCTGTTGTACTGATCACAACTTGCATGATGTGGTATCTACTCGCAGAATGAGCTTTGGGCGTTAACCTGTCACAGAGTAGTGCAGGGTGGAAATCTCTTTGAAAGCTTTAATGCACCTGTAACTTCCTCTGAGATTTCGTCATAAAAGACAAAAGAAAGTGAAATTCATTATGTCTTGGTTTGCATACTGGTTGGCAATGCTTTAATTGGTACTGTGTAGGTGTACAGAAAGTAGCACCAAAATTATGGCCTCAGAAGAACAAGGAGTGGCTGCGCCATCTTGTACCAAGTGGCGTCTGCACCAATTTGCACTTCACTTGTCTGTGTCCTTCACCTTAACTGCATCAAGAGCGACAACACCTAAGACTGAGCACACAAGTTATATAGGCATGCAAATTGTTTTTTTTATTAATTTCTGCCAGCCTGACAACAGCACACTAAGCTGGGAAGAATGAACAGCTCTGGCTTGACTCAACCTCAGTACTGGCATGATTTCTTTTCTGGTGAAGGTGTGGTTTGTAGAACCTCCCAGCCACTGTGCCATGACACATACTCAACGTTTAGTAGTAGTAAACACATGGTTTTTCATGTCTCGGGTTTTAGTTTCATTCACACAACAAAAGTGACTGCTTCTCAAAGCTGAACATCAGGTTAGTCATCCTTTCTTGGCAATCCAGGAAGGACGCTAAGTTGAAACCACCCTTTACTTCACGTCTATGCATCTCTTAAAGGAGTACTGGCACCAATTTTTGTGGCTGATATTATTGTACCGTTTGCTTCCTTTACAGACCACGACATCACGCGTAAAGTATGAACAGCGTGTGTCGAGTGGAACATGTTTTAATTTGTGAATGTAGCCCCCACGAGACCTCTCTTCTTTCGACTTCCACCGAAATCGGCATCTCGTGACATCACTCAGTGAAAGCGAAAGCTGGTGACGTCATCGCGAGATTCCCAAATCCGTGACGTCGCGTAACAACAACCGGCGGATCGCGAGGCAGTCGCACGAAGCGAGTTCCGAGCCTTCTATTTCGTTCCGTGAGCAGTGCACGATGCATTGGTGTGCAGTGAAGAACTGTCCATCGAAAACGGGCAGTGCAGTTTCTTTTTTTTCTTTTCCCCGCGACGAGGTGGTGCGTGATAAATGGGTCGCATTCGTGCGCCGCAGCGGTCGCCCCGAGTGGGTTCCGAAGAAGAGCAGCGAACTGTGTTCGCTCCACTTTTCAACCGAGTGCTACACCGAGAACCCGGAATACCTGGCAATGTTTAAGCTTTCAAAAACTCGCGCCTGGATCTTTCCCGGGTCACTGCCAACCATTCTTCCCGACGCACCTGTGGCTGAGAGCGCAGCAGCGACGCCCAAGCGTCGTAGGCGAGAGGTTCGTACGCCGATTGTTTATGTCACGCGTTGTATTATATATTTCTGACACAGCGGTTGGCCTAATCGCCTGCGTTCCTAATGCAGGAAGATGCAGCAGCAGAAAGCGACGCACGAGCTATCGACAGCGCCGACGTCGCGATTGCACCGGCGAGCGAAGGTTTGTGATGGCGCTTGTCTCGCGCGCTCGGGATATCGCTGTGCTTTCGAGTGCTCCGGCGGTTTGTTTGAAACACGCTAAGCTGCTTTCTGTACAAAGTAATGCACCTGCTCGCAAGGTATAAGAGCTTTAGACCTACGAGAAAAAGAACAGCTCGCTCTTGGGTTTCGGTAAATGGCCTGCTTGTTGCGGTGCTCTATTTAGACCAGTTGAGTGGCGATTTCAAAACCAAGGACAAGCAACATAAACAGCACACCTCTTCTGTGTTTGGTTACTTTGTCGCGCTTTTACGTATAGAAATATGGACTGCAAGTGACAGCTAAATTGCTTGTTGTTAGTGGGAGTGACAGGGGCATGTTTGTAGTTGTGAGACAGTGAGGCACAGGGACATAGCAATTTTTTGCTGGGTTACCATGCAGACACGGCTGTCTGTAGCTGGCAGCGCTTGTTTCAGGAGAAAAAAAAAATTCAGTGTGAGAGGCATCCACATTTGGGTAGAAAATCATTTCATTCAATCATATGTTTTATTCATTGCCTTTGCATTGGCGATGAATAAATGAAAGTTACAAAACCTTACCGTGGGAAACTTGTGCACTGATTTTTGAACACCAAGAAATTGTAATAGCCACAAGATATTGTAAAAACCATTCTAGTGTAAGTTTCTAGCCCTCCTGAAATAAATATGATAAATGAACTTTATTTTATATTTGTATTAGTGATGTTAATAATAATAATAAGCACATTTGATCAGCATTCTGGCACGAAGTAAATGTGACCCCTTCCTCCAACCTCCTCCTCCTCCTCCTCTCTCTCCTGAGGCAAGCTTATGGATGTTGTACCCTGCACTGAATGTGTTTCGTGTATGAGGTGATTGCGTGTAAGAGCCTTCTCGAGGTCTTTTGACCAAAGCACCAGGTGTGCCGTAGCAAACAATCCTTGAGCATTCCTCGTCGAAGTGCGAGCCATTGTACCAAAATTGCTTGATATATTGCATTGGCGGGAAGAACAAATTAACACGAGGACAGAGAAAAGAACAACAATATAGACAAGACGAAGCGCTACTATCAACTGAAATTTTATTTTGGAATGACACCACTTATATACAATAACATGGCATTACTGAAGCACACGGGACATATCATGGAGCTTCAAAGATAGCCTTAAAACTATAAATTGCCACTAGAAAACACAAAGCCATTTCACGCCAGTTCGCCACGAGCCCATAGATATTGCAGTTCTTTTGCTGACAGTGAAACGGACGGAGCGCTGATGCAGTCGTCACGTAATCTAAGAATTTCCCCGGCTTCGATAATTTCAGTTGATAGTACCGCTTCGTCTTTTCTATGTTGTTGTTCTCTTTTCTGTCCTCGTGTTAATTTGCGCTTCCTGCCAATGCAATGTATTACCAACTCGCCCAAGCTTCCGCTCTTGCTTGATATAGTTCATTTCTTGCCTTTGCATTCAGCCATTGCACCCGCATCATCCGCTGCCAGTCCAGCCGACGCGGCATGGACTCCACCCCCCAGAGTTGGCCACATGGATGCGCAGACACAGGCTCACGCACACGTAGCCGTGAAAAGCACGCAGGTGAACCACAGGCCCGAAACCCGTTCAATTGGTGTGCAAGCCGGAGGCCCCGCAACCCAAGATGCCGGTGCGTTCCCTCTGAAATGTTTACCAAAAAAAAAGCTCATCTGTACCAAATTCGAATGCGTGTTTAGCCAAACCAATTTTTCAGAAATTTTCCTCAAACACTCACACTATAAAGGCATTTTGGTACAGCGTAAGAATTTCTTTTTCATTGCTTCTAGTCCTCTTAGTAGCTTTTTTTTTTCTTCACTCTTTTGAATAGATGAGCAGTAAGTTGCTCTCACAGTTCTTGGCCGGTTGAAGAAATGAGTCGAGAGGAACCGCAGTCAGCCATCAGTGAAAATGTGATCATACGAGAGTATTGGCTACTTATATGGGCAAGTGCAAATCGAGGGGGGCACATTTGAGGCATAACGTTCTTTGAGATGAGTCCAGGTATGTTAAATATTATGCACAGGGGGGATAGAGTCCAAGGGGGGAAATCAGATGGTGTGATTTGTTGCCATTGGCGAGTTACGGAGATGTTTATAGTATTTATACTTCCTTCAAAGCTTGATTTTTTGTTGCATTGTACAGTAACCCGCCGTGGTGGCTCAGTGGCTAAGGCGTTGCGCTACTGAGCTCGAGGTCGCGGGTTCGATTCCCGGCCGCGGCGGCCGCTTTTCTGATGGAGGCAAAAAGCAAAAACGCCCGTGTGTTCGAGATTTCGGCGCACGTTAAAGATCCCTAGGTGGTCAAAATTAATCCGGAGCCCTCCACTACAGCGCGCCTCATCGCCTTCGTTGCGTCGGCGCGTTAAACACCACAATCATCATCATCATGCATTGTACAGTACGTGCAAAGAATTTGGTTTTTGTGTGCAGCATATGCCTTGAGAGTATTTGAAATGTTTACTGCTATCTAAGAGTATCTAAAGGCAAGCAACTAGCCTCTGCAAAAGTGCCAGCACACGATGAGCCCTCACAAAGGCCGAGACAGGTACACAGACAATTATTCGTTACCGCATTGAGCTGCTGTTCACATGTGGGTGACAGCCAATGCTGAAGAACAGGCAGGCTGTAGCGCCGCAAGCCATCTACATATGCTTTGCAGAGAACCACCAGTCTCTGCTCCATCAACCTCCGGCAAGGTACCCGATAATTTGTGCTACCGCAGAAATAAGAGTAAGGAATCTTTTGACTTTGGGCACCCAGGATAAGTTTCGATCCACGGTGATCCCAAGGTATTTTTGGGTTCGTACGTATCGCGGACAACGGCCGCCGACGATTGGAGGGTGTTGGGTCATCCGCTTGTGGGCGACTGCCATGGCAATGCTTTTCTCGAAAGAAAGGCGGCATTTTAAGGTACTCAGATATGTTTCTCAAAGCTTTTGTAGTCTCTGTTGTGTCGTACGGCGAGACTTCGCCACACACCAAATTAGGGTTGCCACCTTTCCCCGAAAAAAGAAAAACGGCCCTTCGGGGGAAGGGATATGGAATGTTTAGTTTGTGTTGAAAAAAAGACGTCACGTTTTTGACATATTGTAGCGTTTTCTTAGAGAGAAATCAATATAATGTTTGTACTGAAAGGGATTGAGAGCTTGGTTATTGCTCTGTATGTACTTCAATGCAAAGTAATCGCAATTGCTGACCACGGCGGCAGCATTTTGTTGTTTTGTTCCTCCCTTAGGTCCCCCTCCATTTCGGGCAGCACATGCGCCCACATATTTTCCCTGCTCGCGTGTCTTTGCGTCTTTGCGTCTTTGCGCAGCTTGTTGACACATGTTTGTAGGCTAAGTTGTAGAATTGACGCTTATAAAACGCCAAAACAGACATAATCACGGCACAAGAGCCAGAAAACCGGCCCTGTGACTGTTGGTTTCAAGTATGGAGCGGCAACCGGCCCGCTAATTAAAAAACCGGTCGGGCCGGTCTAAAACCGGGCAGGTGGCAACCCTACACCAAATGCAGATGTTATCCACATAGTGTAACCTTCACGCTCAGAAGGAGAACATGCTTTATGTGGGTCAGCGTAACATTGAATAACAGGGGACTTGAGGATTGAATAGCAGAGGAATAACAGATGGCTCCCTGAGGCACTCCTTTCTGTATGCTGT
The DNA here is from genome assembly GCF_048455015.1 of Haemaphysalis longicornis. Lineage (NCBI taxonomy): Eukaryota > Metazoa > Arthropoda > Arachnida > Ixodida > Ixodidae > Haemaphysalis > Haemaphysalis longicornis. Next base: position 187,778,228 of record NW_027526407.1, read on the forward strand.
GTTGTAGTGGGGCCTTCTGGCATGCACATGAAAACTTCGCGTCCTTTGAGGTAGCTCACAATCCAGGTGTACAGTCTTCCACAGAGACCACTGGTAGCTGAGGACTCTGGAATTGCAATGTGTAAGACTGAATCAAATGCTGACTTTAGGTCAAGAAGCAAGAATAAGATAGGAGGGGAAACTGAGCTTCCTGGGGCAGCGCGATGATGTCACAAGCACTTGGCGATCGTCAACTTTCCGGCATCTGGCGGCAAGCGAAGGAAGTGCGCAGTCATCGCCACGGCCGGCGCGCGTTCTGTTCGCGCTCGCCCAGTCCAACCCGGCCGCGGCATCGTGTCGGTATTTCGCCGGGCCGCCAAAACATTCCGTGTCCGAAGCGAGACTGTGTGCGCTCTTCTGCGCTTCCGTTGGCTGAAGAGCCCGCCGTCGCGATTAATTTTCGCTCAAATTTAAACCGGCCGGTACGAGCGAATAAAAGGGGCATTTTCTTTTAATGCGTAAGCAATGTTGCGCGAGGAGCAAGCCCGAAATACAAACCTGTATACGGAACAAAATCGTGAAACCACCGACTGTTTAACAACCTATATCGTCAAAAATCCCACAATTGATGGTGTTACACTTTTAGTAACTATAATGGTGTAAATGTAAATTATTGGTCGAAGGGAAAAGAAGTTAAAAATTAGGGAAAGCGCCGCAGCCGTGCTCACGAGTTTTTGGGCAGTTCAGATTTTTTATATAATTTCGGACCGCTGGGTGGTGTTTAATTTCCTGTCAATGGTTTTCTGACCGCAGCTAACGTTATACATTACTAGAAGCCCATCGAACGTTTGCAGTCTAATGAATGTGGACAGAGTTGTCTGTGTACTTTGTGAATCGGCGGGACATACGTCAGGTGTAGTACGGTGAGCGTTGTCAGGTTCTGGGTGCTTTAGGAAGTGGATAGCCCGACATTTTGGCATCATAAAAGCACCTTTTTAAAAGGACACAGTGCGACGCTGTTTCTGTAAAAAGTGAATTCGTTGAACCTCACCACGGCACCGAACTTAACACATCTGCTTCAGTGCGCTGAAAATATTTTTAATTTAGGACGTTGAACCCCCATAACTGTGGGGAAATAAATATTTACCTAAAGAATATAAACAAGCGTTGTTTGTAGAAACATTCCACGACACGTCACCTAAACCTGCATACTCTGAATGAAATAAATATGTAACGGAATCATAAGCAAGTACGACCAGAGATAAAAGAGCGTGCACAGGGCGCACTCATTTCGTGCAGAAAAGACTTGATTGTTTCTTTTGTTCGTGTGACGGCTTCGCAGAGTTCCTGGCTTCATTGAGACAGTATTGTCTCATGCGCATAGCGACGTAATACCTCAATGTCTTGGCTATAGCCTCATTCTTGTGCTCGTCGCATGGGAAGGTGAGAGAAAAATTGTCCACAACGTGGTCAATTGTCGATCGAAAGATGTCGTGGTTATTTCTGTTTGCTGAAAAATATCCTTCAGCGCAGTGAAGCATCCCATAAAGGCGCGTCAGGTCTCCTCGCGTCTTGGAGAGTGTAAGGGACGCCTCCTGCCTTGTCGCAGTTGCCACAGAAAGTGACTGCCTGCACTTTGTGCACGGCAGCAGTTTTGTCATTTTGCGGCTTACAAATCTGGTTACATAGTACAAAATGGCGCCAACCACTTCGGTGCGGTCACACTCCTCTGCTATGACGTCGTCGCAATCCCATTCTTCTGTGTCGATCAGGCCATCCAGCTTTGCCTTAGGCTGGTTCAAAATCGCCTCGTCAGATTTCTTGCTTCTGAATGTGGCTCTAAAGGCAGCTAAATCCAGCAGTGGCCTCTCTTGTCGTTCTTCGCAGTTCCCGAATTCAGGCGGCTTTAGGAGGCCGTACACGGCGAGCATTCTGTACAGTTGAAGAAACGTCGGCATATCAGGGTGGTCGTTATCACCTCTTGCTTGGCGGGATTTCCAAAAAAATCTTTCGACGGGATCCTGATTAAATTTTGTCGTAGGGACATATTTGAACCCACATTCTGTCAGCAGACGTTCTGTCAGATCCAATGTAGACAAGATGGTTACCCTAAGGCCTTCGGCGGTTGATGGAGTAAGAAACATGTCCTTGATGATATCTCCAGACAACAGTTCCCATTCCCATTCAGCAAGCCACTGAAGGGATTCAATCATTACAGAAATGTCCTTGCTTCCTTTGCGCGCAGCCTCGCTAGGATGACGCCTGTTCATTGCGTCAAATAGGTCAATCATGCGTTCAGTAAACGCGATGGTGCCCGCAGCCTCCGCCCCATTGAACACATTGCGCTGTGTGTAGTACTTGACTGCCGAAGCCATAGACCGGCTGAACACTTGAGTTGCAAGTTTGACTCGCATTAGGTCCATGTTTGAGGGGTTTACATTGCGGTATGTTATTATAGGACATACCTTCAAGCCACCTGCATTTTTCAGGTCTTCTTTCTAGACCGCAACATAAAACCACCATTTCACCCACTCCCATTTTACTTTGAGCAGGCACCGTCTCAGTAGTCTATTCCTGATGCGCTTAAAGAGGTGCGGTACATCGGAGAACACGTAGTACACCTTTCTGTCTTCAGACATCGGGTGTTCAAAGAAGTGCTTCGTTGCGCCAAGTTTACCGCTGACACCAAGACAGGTCCACATCTTCCTGTTGGTACTTGCTCCATCGCAAATGATGCCGCCAATGATCGCTCCTGCCTCTTTTAACATGACAATAGCCTGCAGCAGCAACTGGCTCAACACTGTTCCTTTTGTGGCCCCTCTTGATGCGAATACTCCAATTGGTTGGGTGTAGTTTTCTCCGAAAGGGCAAAACATAAGCACGAGGGCGTGGTTGGCCAAGGCAGATGTTTCCCCATTGCCATTACCGTTATCGACGAGCCCAATGTAGGTTAGCTTTCTCGACTCGACACATTTTCTTCCCCGTACTTGAATCTGGTCGAAGAGAAGCATACCGTGCTTTTGGAACTCGGATCTCGCTTCGAGCTTCTTTTTTAGGGCTGAAAAAAACTCGGCATCAAAACCACACTTCATCCCTATGGTAGTAATGTACTTTTTCACGGTCTTCACACACGGCAAGGGTAGTATGTGACTATCCCGAAGAAATCGGTAGGCGGCCGGCGAACGAATCTGCAAAAGAAGACACAGTAGCAGCCAGTTGGCTGTATAGCGCCCGGCCTGTTTTGACGTTGCCTTCGCAGTTGCTACGCATTCCGTCAAAAGCACGATTTGCGCTTCCCGCAGCTCCGCTTTCTTCGCCAAGTCTTCTAGGTCGCTATCTTTGAGGTCATTCAATCGCTCTTTGCATTTGCGTGGCTCACTAGTCAGTGCATCCTTTCTTCTTTGCAACCTCCGCTTTGAGCAATAGCAGGCAATGCGCTGCTTTCACAAAGCCTCCAATTTCGCTTTTTTCGAAGAACTTGCCATTACGCGTATTCGTGCTGGTTTGACGCGCTTTTCTTTTCGTGCCTCGTGAACACGCAGAGTGTTGTCCAAAGATTTGCATGATTGGCATTGGAGTTCAGGAGCGCCAAGAAAACCAAGGAACGATTTTTGTGCCTCCAAACTGCCAACCTGTCAACTGCAGCGCATTCTAATTGTATGCCAGGAAACTTGTTCCCTTCTGGTCCACCGCTGCGTACAACACATTCATGGAAAGCGGCGAGCATCCCTGTTATGTCTAGCTGCTCGGAGATGTGGGAGGGCAATGGGTAGATCTTGCTGCCAATTTCGTGTTCTAAAATGTATTGGCTCACCTTCAGCTGTCGTGCATGCACGGTTACCTCTAAACTTAAACAGAAAAGCTGGTGATGCTGGCAATGGCTTCCTCAGTTCTGCGAAACAAACACTTTCGATCCTTCCATGCCGATTCCACGCTGAGCTGGGCAATGTGACGGCCCTCTCCTTCGTATATTGATGAAGCGACAAGCATTGCTCAGGTGGCTGGCTGTCAAAGCGGGCACTCGACTGCTGCATTCTTTTTCTTCAGGGCCGAGCAGCCCGCCAGGGCTAGTGTTGCTGGCATCCGCGCGAGACTCATTGCCTGAACACGCATCGGTGCGGTTTCCGCCTAATGCAGAATGTTCGGACGTCGTGCAAGCCCCGCAGAAGCCAGGCGGATAATTGGTGTCCTCTTGCAGGCCAGTGCTGGCAGCGCTGGTGCTTACTGAAGCAGGTGTTCTTGGCTGGTCGTGCATACTTGTCTTGCTTCTCTTGGTGTTCCGTTGAGTCGCTTGCTGACGGTACCCGATGAGGCCGTTTCTCTTTCGGTGAAGGTGGACAAAAAAGAAGCTTGCACGGAACAGTCCCAGGAAGTAGCTTCAGTCTTTTCGGGTGGTCTAGCAGTACTTCGCCTCCTAGCTCACCCTAGTACTTGTCCCGCTTTATCATGTCGCTGGCGAAGTGCTTCTCGCAGATGTAGTGCTTGGATGTCAGCTTCCGGTCGCCTCCAATGGCTGTGGCCCATGCCTCCAATTGTTGCGGATCATCGGGTGCCCTGAAGGTGCTCACCGTCTCTTTGCACCCCCTGGGCCCACTTTTACAGTTTGTTACAAAGAACCTGCATCCCATTTTTCTACACCTTGGAGACGGTCATAGGCCTTGCAGCCGGTCATTCGGAAAACAGTGCAAAAAGAGCGATCAGTTTTGCACAGAACAAGCTGTTACATTTGAGGCGTAAGACTGTAGGCGCGTTTCATGTGCTCCAATTCCAGGCTGGTTGATGCTCCTACTTTTCGGGGCTCCCGCGAGCGGCGCCACGGCCTTGTCTCGCGTGCGATGCGCTCGAAGCGAGTTGAGTGGACCGGCCAATTTATTGGTTATGCGACAGTGCACGGAAAAGTGCCAGCATCACCGACGTTGCAGGACGATGACGTGCGCGCGCTACGCCCGAGATAAACGCGCGTTCCGTGCTCGCGTCGCGCAGCAGCTCGAGCACATGACGACTCACGCCTTGTGGCGAATGCTGTAAACAACAGTATTGCTTTTAATACATTAAACCAAGTGCCGCTGTAAAATTGTTCGCTGCCGCAGCTGCGGAGCTCTGTAGGTCACTGTAGTTATCATTGTGACATTATCTGGTCGCTCGATCGCGCCGGCCGCAATGGACGTTTCCTCTCCTATATATTCTTGCTCCATGCCTAAGGTCAAGTGTTAGGTCAGTATTAGGTGTTAGGTCAAGTATTGGGTCAGGTATTAGGTGAGTATGGCTGAATGTTGCTTCTGAAATACACAGCCACCACTAAAAAGCATGTGAATGCGGATTAATTGTGGCTAGCATAGAAAAACTTATTGACCAGCACCTGCCATAAAAATTCTGACGGCAAAGTCAAGACTCTACGTGCTTCGCATAGGGCCATGTGAATTCTAGGAAAGGGCCTTTAGGCTTTGCAGTACAGCTGGTGTGAGCCAAGCAGCAAAGTTGTATACGTGAATTGATGTGTTGAGGATAAGTGATTGTATCGTTGTTTTTCTTGTGCGAAGTATGATGACTGAGTATGTGTGGTGCATGTGTCCTTGGCATTAAAATTATGATTGCAGTGATGATGCGGATACGTTCTTGTGTATGTCTGTTTACTTCAAATTCATTTTTTTGTTGAGGCATGAGAGAAGGCGTTATACTGCCTGACATTGCACTGTGTACTGGTATGGAATAAAAAACACTGTCTTTGCTCCACCACTTTTAATATTCTGTGTACTTGAACCCAGCGTAAGCCTCAGATGGGAATGTGTCCCTAATCTTCCAAACTGCGCAGCTTCGAAGGACTTGTCGGTGCCCTGCACCCAGGTAGTGGTACTATATCCACCAGGCAAACTGCCTGTAGACAGTCAATGAGAATGAGACACAGCAAATTTTAAATGAGCATGACAGCTTGATTTCTAATTAATCAGTGATCAAAATAATGACTGGGCAAGGTCAAGCAATAAAACATAAAGAAATAGGGGAAGAGGTTCAACAAATATCGATGCAGAGTGCTGGCTTTTATTCTCCACCCCTAACTTTTCAGAACTGTTGTTCTCATGAAGTACAGCCTGGTTCTCATTCAGTAATGGTACACTCTCTCGCGTTAATTGTGTGTGCTGTGAACGCATGGGAAGCAAACGCAAGGCAACAAGCAGATTTTGAAGGTACGACAGCGCAGTTAGTAGTCGCGGCATGCACGAACGCCACTTGGAAGGAGTAAACGAAGTTATTAGATCCGAAAATTATTACATGTGGATATCTGGGGCGTTCACGAGGCTTGGCTGGTTCTGCCAGAACGCATAATAGACAATTTCCAGCGCATGGATGTTGAGGCAGCCATGGAGGTACGTGGGGTGTGCGGTAATGCAGGGCTCGCCCTCTGGCACCAGGGCGGCGTCTAGTTCCAGCACCTCCCTACAGCACACGGACTGCAGCCCGTCGGTCATAGGCCGGCAGTGGCCGCACTGGAACCTGTGAAAAATGTACCACTGCACCAGGCCTACATGCAAGACACGGCCAGCCCAGGTCGCGGTTCCATTTAGTTACTCCCTGAATCGCCGTTTTCCATCATCGATCTACACAGCAGGTTCAGCGAGCAAATGAACTTGTGACGTTAGGCGTACATAGAGTTCACCTCGTGCAGTACAGCGTTGTAAAAACGCTGCGCCGGGTAGCGCTTGCAACTGCAATGATGCCGTTACGATTGGACAAATAATTATGAATTCATATGCTATCGCCATCGCAGCTCCTACAAAATGCCGGCGTAAAGCTCGTACAATGTTTTTCAAGACAGCTTACCACTCCACGTTTCCGATGCGTGCGGCCCTGTTGTCTTCAGGGCTGTCGCTTGCGTCGGTGTCGCTTCCGTTGCTGCCGTCTGAATCGCTGCTGCTTAAAGGAGCCATGAAGAGAAAATACAACTTCGTGTAATTTGAAAGAACTAGGATTCAGTATCTCACTCAGCTCCATTACAGCCACAAAAGATGTTTTCTAACGAAAAAAAAGCAAAAAGTATTTAAAAACTTTCAAATTTTGCGCCACAGTAACGTGTTATGAGCAAGAATGACGTAGTACGGGCCAACAGTAAAACACAATTTTGAGTGCGTTAACTGCACGTTAGCATTCGAGTGATGCGGTCAAATGGAACTGGAGGCCCCATTACAGACGTCCAGTCATGTGTCGTCGTGACAGGCCAGTTAGGCGGCCGCCAATCGCACAAACAAGGTTCCGTGACGTCGTAGAAAAGTTGCGGGAAATTGGCTAGGGCGTCGCGACTGCTTCACACATTTTCTTTAATATCTGCGTTATTTGTTCCAAGATTGCGATGATATTGGTATCATTGTTATCGGGACTAAGCAGTCTTTCTATTAACCCAGCTTGTATTTTGTCTTCATGGCTCCTTTAACCACTGTTTCGATGTTGTTAGGCCAGTAGGTCTCGATAAACATGAAGGTCTCGACAAACCAGTAAAAACATGAAGTAAAAATTTGGTGTCAGTACTCCTTTAAGTGAACCTTCTATGCTTTGCCTGAAGGCCTTCATTTGGTCCGTGTCTGTTACAAAGTTGTGACTCGGTTTTTGTTGTCTCTGGAGCGTGCTTGCCTTACATGGCACATGGAGTAACATTTCTGACACACTGTATGGTGTCCTTGTAAAACAGTGATTGTGCGTTGCTTTGCTTGTAGCCTTTTTGTGCGGTCACCGCAACTGTGGTCACCAAAATTTTAACGATGCTGCCACTTGCAAATACTGTGCCGTGCGGGTTACTAACAAAAAGATCAGGCTTATTTCCAAATACTATACAACTACCCTGCAGTGCACCTTACTGAGCGGCAGAGCGGTCTGTGACACCACCACAGCGCAGTTAACAGTGAATTCCGTACTCTTTCTTTCTTATGTGCTTGTTTGAACAATGTTTCACAGCATGTGAAAATTCTTTGCTTACCGAAGAATGCATGCTTGGAGGAGACCACTAATGACCCATCTACCGTTTTCACGCACGAGTGGGCAGCAACTAAGGAGTCTGATTCTTTGGGCACTTCATTTATGCTGCCAGTGATTGAAGGTGCAGCCTTTTATTTAAACTGCGCTGTTGTTGTGTTTCTTTTGCTGCAGTATCTTCACAAAGGTCTTACTAACAGCATTCAAAACCTGATTTGTTGGCTTTTACGCTCGGCGATGAGGTTAGACAATTCAGCACTGCAGCTGTTTACACTGCTTTACTCAATATAAATATCACTTGTCTGCCATTTGTCTGGATTTCAATGGTCTCTGTATTGCTTTGCCCTCGCCCTGTGCTTCTTTTACATGACTGGCAGCAACGTCAACGGTTGTGGGGGGCTTTGTCTTCGCCACGCCAGCAGGCATTGCCTTCGATGCAGCTTCCCGCAGCCGCCAGACACAAGCCACCGTGCACACCTCTCACGCAGGTAACCAATTTGTTCTCACACCTTTGCCGATTTGTTTGGCATACCTGCGGCCGTTGCCGACCTCTGCTTCTTCTTCTTTTCTAGGTGCGCAGTGTCGACTTCAGAGCTTCGCGAGCATGGGCTGTCAAACGGGTGAGGATTGTGCAGGTTCGTCTGTTTGTCTCTCTTCCTCTAATTTTCCGTTGATTTCCATTCAGACTGACCACCAAGTGTTGATCTGGTGCTCAGTGACGCTCCGTTCTGGGGGGGAAAATTCCCCATTTCTCAGTTGAGAAATTCCCTATTTTTAGCATATTTGCCCCGCGGGCTTCTTCTCAAGAATTCCCTGCAAAATCTCCTGAGTTCTCTTTCTGCAGCTGATAGATCTATTGTGGATTCCTGTTTGGATTTGGGGGGTAGCCTTCCGGACTCAGATGCTGTTCAGAAAATCGGAGTTTCAGTGTGAACTAGGTTCCACTACAGCTGCCGCTCTGCAGCATTTGAGTATGCATTTCGCGTTTTGTACCAAGCAGCATGCTTACTTTGCATGCTAAAGATTTCAGTTCAAACTGCCCGTGTGAAAAAGGACAAGACATTGTTGGGTAATCGAGGTAATTTTTGCTCGCTGCTGGGACTCCTGGCGTCATTGCTTGTTGACTGCTGGCTTGTGGACTAAGGCACATCCGAAATACTTTTTTGTGTATTACTCAGGAATAGTACTTGCAAACAGGCTTCATTCCTTCATCCGCCACTGCTCAATGCTTTACTTAGTTCGTTTTCACAGAGCATTCTTTCCTCCTATGCTCCCTCGTGTTTTATATGAACTGGATTGGAAGCGGTCTTGGATGCTTGCGGCTTGTGGTAACACAGCTGGGGAAATTTGAACACAAATCCGAGGGTATGTTAAGCGAAACTTAAAAAAAAAGCAATAAATGATCCAAGGTCCGGTTTACTGACATTATTTTTATTTTTTGCTCCACAACTCCTAAAATTCCCTGAATCTACTAATGATTCCCTTTTTCCCTATTTACCAAAACTGCAGCCGAAAATTCCTCAAAAAAGGGAAAATTCCCCGCACGGAACATCACTGCTCTTGATTGACACTATGACATTACATTCTTGTGGAGGTACAAGCCTTCCGCTTCCTGTTGCATGTAGCACCACATATTGGTTCTTATTGAAAGCACCTTATACAGCTGAACCCCTTTATAAGAGACACGTACCGGGGAGCAGTTTCTGTCTCTTATACGAGATGTCTCTTATAAGCAGGGTACCATGTTTTCACTTACTAATCAGACCCTAGTTCAATGTGGGCACCGTATAACTAAAATAAGCTCAAAAGAACGCTACAGCATGTTTCAAAAGATTCATTCTAATTATTGTTTGGTCCCAGAATTTATGAAACTTTGTTTGCTTCATGACTGTATTTACACTGTTTTTTACAACCTATTCTGCAAGCTTTTTTTCCTTTCCTTGTTTGTGGAAGATGAATCGTAGATGTTGAGTTCACAAGCCTGATGAATAGCCAGAGTGCAGAGCTTCTTCCCGTGTGTGCTCAGGCTATTCATTACGCTTGCAGGACTCAACGTCTGCAGTGCTTCTTGATTGGGAGCTACGCGAGTAGGAGAGCCCGCATGTGTGATCGCACTCCATACAATGAACGGCAGTAAGCTTCAACTACTTCTGTCAGTTGCATTTCCATTGGCAGGGCTTCTCATTGTGATTTCATAGCTGACTGAACCACTTTGTGTTTGCTAAAGTTATAATAAACAGCGACTGCACCTGCCTGTCGTCCACCTCTGTTTCCACAATGAAAGCAACTGCAATTAGTGACTGGTGGCACTGCATCTGAAGTTAGAATGTCTGTTACAAGCGAGATTATTGATTAAACTTCAAGGATGACTTGTCCCTTATAACCAATCTTCTACATCCAATGTCTGTTATAAAAGAGGTCGATTTAATGGGAAAGATAGGGCAGCCAACCATGTGGGTGAATAGTGTCTCTTATACCCATTTGTCTCTTACATCAGTGTCTCTTATAACGAGGTTCAGCTGTATGGTATTTTTTTAAGCTACTGCTTAAAGAAGCTCGCTGTTCAGCTTAGTAATCTAGTGGTGAACTTCTATGTTTTGACGGTAGCGGCTGCGGTTTGAGTTCCAGCTCTTCTCTTTTTCCCCCCAATGTTAAAAATTTTCTTCTAGATCAGTTTCAGGCTATATATTCAGGCTAACAGTTCGTTAATATGTTCTAAAAGGCCAGTGTAAGTGCATGGTGCTGCCTTTCACTACATTTCACTTGCATCGCACCGGAAGTGCCGAGCTTGTACTTTCACGGGACCGGCATGTCTTATCACGCTCGTGGGCTTCGAATGAAACCTACTCAACCTTTCATATTACCTCTGTTATGGCACAAAGTTAGACTCCGAAGAATCACAATTTGGAATCGTCGTGCAGCCAAGTCGGAAGTCGCACAAGAGTGGAGTGGGGTTGCGAGGGTATTCTTTTTAACGATCTGCATAGCAACAGCGACTTCCTCTGTTGAGTCCTTGTTCCACATAGCTTTCCATATTTCTGTTTTTTTTTTATAAAAATGTGCAAATGTTGCCTGATTTTTTTTTTAACTTAGTAAACTGCGGGCCCCTTAATAAAGTCAAGCCACCAGTACACTTGTGAGGTAGGCTGGTGCAGCATCACAAGCGAAAACAGCCGCTAATCATGTACTATAGTTACGCATGTCTACTTGATTTTCTTAGTGCATTGTTAGATAGGTGGTGTTCCACACATGCTATCAAGTTGCTTTTGGTGTGCGGTCGAGTATCCAAATCTCAATGCAGCCCCCTCCTCTCTTATCCTCTTCACTCCAGAAAGTAAACCCAATCCCATGCCTTCTGTGAAAACAGTTTGTGCTAGTTGGGACATGGTAGAATTTAGGCAATGTGTGTTGCTGCTTTCTGCTCCAAAATACCTAGTGCCAAACTGCTAAGAGGTGTTCCTCCTGTTTGGTACTTGCTTCTGAAAGAATGCAATTCGCTAAATTGTGGCACCCTTTACCTAAATATTTTTTTCATCACAAATTTGCAAATGGGTTTGCAATGCTGCGACGGATAAGAACGCCGTGCTGCTGAGCCCAAAGACGCAGGTTTGATCTTGGCCTCTGTGGCTGATCTACTTATGGAGGCGAAAAGCGAAAATGTCCATGTAGTATTGAAATTTTAGCACCCCCAGGTGTTCAAAATTAATTCATAGGCATCCACTACGGCCCGTCTCTGAGCCCAGCTGTAGCTTTGCCGGGTTAGGTTCCCATAATTAAAAAAAAATACAAATAAATTAAAGAATAAAAAATAAAAAAATACAATCTTTGTTGGCAAATACTGGCCACCCTGTAGTCTGTGGTTTAAGAGTAAACATCATAGATCTGGAAACCACCGTTTCCACTTTTGTGGCAATTGTTTAATTAAGTTATGCTGCTGTTTCGTCTACATTTGTATCTTTGTCATCCAGTTGGACACGTCCTAAATGGATTCTTTTCTATAGCGTGACAGAGGCGCACTGACAGTAGTACTTGCCTTTGACAATTTGGGCCTTTCGTTTCCTCTCAGGTGTTGCATCGGACACCTTCCCACCTTATGCCTTGTCGGAGCGATGCACCACCAACCTTGTTTCCCGACCTGAAGCAGATTGCGAGGTGGACGACCACAGAGGCCCTCACCGCCGATTGTCGGACCCCATAGGGTGAGTTGCCTTGCTGACAGTTGAACCTCGTCGGTATGTTTTTCAGGATACGTAGAGGGAAAAAAAAAAAAAGACATGATCCAGGATAATTTATCATTTCAACTTTGACCAAACTCGTAAATCTTTCGTAATGTAGTGCGAGGACTGTAGCAATAACCAGAAATTTATCAATGGAGTGCACACGGGGTATTGCCTGCTTAGTAATACAGTGCTGGTGTAAGCTAATAGCCAGTGAGGCGTCGTTGTCTAGCCCCCCTACACCGAAACAGAGGTAATGCAGTAGGTCAACCCTTCCTGGAAGTTTGCAACAGAGCATGAAGTGTCGCTGATTAAAGGCTGGCATAGCCCAGTTACAAGCAGCCCTTGTATGAGGGTTCTAGCTCTGCCGTGTCCTCAGGGCATTACGGCACAGTTGACTGTTTTTGTTTTTGTATTCTTTAGTTATTTCTTTCTTCACGTGTCCCTCTCTTTTCGTATTTATTGTCCGTTCAGCGACAATAAACTCAGTTGTTAGTCAGCGCCCTGTCTGTGCGCCCTTTCTGTAGTCCTGTTTCCCGCACTGTTTTATAGCTCAGTTATGTACCAACTGGCCCGCCTTCAATCTGTGTTACAGAGAAAGCCACCCTTGTGGGTCGTATATCCGCGCTGTTGTTTGCAGCATGGACCGTTTTGTGGGTGGTTCTACGTCACGAAGGCGATCCGTGCATGGAGAGGACGTTAGCTGGTCAGCACATGGGTCCCACTTAAGTCCCAAAACCTTCACTACTCCCGACAGATAACCGAGATGAATGGCGGCCCGGGGGTCACGCTGGAATTGCTGGCGTAGCATTTCGCTGTTAGACGACCATTTGTGCAGTTTCATTTTCGCCGCTTCAAACATTTCCGTTGCATCGTTGTAAAGCTTCATTGCTGCTTCCTTGCTTTCAGCCCCCGTTTAAAAGTCATTCACGTAAAGATTGTTCGTGATCTGACTCGCAGTTTGCAGGTACCGTCCTTCGCATTTCCCCAAGTGGTGTTGAAGCGTTGTGGAAAGCAGAAATTGGCTAGCCGTCGTTCCAAAAGGTTTACGGGTCATGTGCCAAGTCGCAATCGGTGGAAGTGATTAACCCGGTTTTGGTGTTGTTTGAAACCACAGAAAACCCAACGCGTCTCTGTCCACCGATCTTATGCCAACCTGTAGAAATGCTTGTTCGATATCTGCAACCAGCGCGATTCGGTGTCTTCGGAAGTTGAGCAGTAGACCGACTAAATCGGTGGTCAGATTCGGCCCGCTTTCCAAGTTGTCGTTGAGTGAGTTTGCTGAATTATTGTGCGATGATGCGTCAAAAACCACCCGAAGCTTGTGGGAGTCACGTACAACAGCCTGATGCGGCATATAGTAAACGGCATCAACTTCACTCATGCAGTCTTCGATTATTCCCAGGCGGTCGTAGTTTCTGATCACTGCGCGTCATAGTCCTGACACAAGTCTGGAGAATTTCGAAGGCACCTTACCAAGTGCTGTAAGCTCTTCAAGGCTATCTCCTTATTATGGTGTAGCGACGTTATTGGCTTCCAAGGAAGCGCCACCTCGTAACGTCCATCCACTCGTTTGATGGCCTCCTCGAAAAATTCAAGGGTGGGATGTGGGCTCTTCGTTTCCTCGATGTCGCTCACTCCAATTGATTCCAGTGTCTAGAACTTGGTCAGCACATCAGCCTCATTTCTTCTGATGACAGACATTCGCAGCGCAATTGTTTGCGTGCACTGGGACGACGCATAACTCCCCTCCACAGGTCCTTGAATACTCCAGCTGACCGCCGTCTCCACTGCCCTTAGCTTTCCTTTGAGCTTAGTGGTCCGGCCCGTTGTGAGCCGCCAGAAGTGATCTGATCCGATGAGCAGCTCGATACATTCTGGGCCACTGACGTCAGCCACATCGTAGCCGAGGGCCGTGAGACGGTCGGTCCACATACTTGGTGGTGAAGGGAGAATTTGGTCACAAATTACATCGGTCCCCAGAACATCTAACTCAAGTTCTTTTCGATCCTTGGTTTGCAGTTTTACAGCCACTCTCTTATACAATTTCTCATCTTGGTGACCTCCGAAGACACCAACTGTAAGCTTCTCGCTTCCGAGCAATTTGCATCCCAATTTCCTCAACGTAGCCGATGTTATGTAAGAGCATTGACTACCGCCGTTGAATAGGATTCGCACCTGAGCTCTGGAAGCCTCTCCGCAACACCAAGCTGTCGCAGTCTGGAGCAAAACCGTCGGTTTGGTGAAGGTTTCGCTTTCTGTGACAGCAGCCTCAAGAGTCATGTGCGCGTTTGCTACGGGGTTGCTCGCTTCTCCTGCATTCGCCCTTGCGTATGTCGGATCGCACATAGGGCTAGCATGTCTCTTCTCACACTTGGTAAAGCGAACGTTAGCCCTGCATGCGCGGGCCTGATGACCTTTCTTCATGCGCCTGAAGCACGTTCCCTCGGACAGCAAAAGCCTTTTCTTTTCTTCTGTTGTTTTTGAACCTCCGCAGTGTTGCGTCGTATAGCCGTTAGTTTTACAGAAAAAACAATATTCTTGAGTTGCATTTTGGTGTAGCATTGCAGCTGATGGAGCATGCTTTTGTGGGTCTTTTGCGGCGATTTGAAGCCTCCTTTGGTGTTGTGCCTCGTAGGCGGTTTCACGTCCATGCATTGCAGTGCAGCAAGGTTTTCCCGGCTTTCCACTTCAACTCCAAGGAATGATAAGAGCCTTGAAAACGTGCAAACGGTACCTTTCTTTTCTCCACTTGACGTTGGTGATGAACCGTCTGGGTTTGGCTGTTAGGGCTGCGCGTTTCCACTACTCCCTTGCGGCTGAAGTCCAGCAAAATGTCTCTTGGAATCGCTCTCTGCAAGGCGGGAAGCAACATACAGGCGAAGGTGTCGAGTTTTCGGCCGAGGGTCTCGAGTCCTCTAATATGCACTGACACAGTGTCGTACAGACGACGAAGTCCACGCACGTCGTCCGAGGCACGCACAGGCTGTATGTCGATGAGCTTCTTCATGTGCTCCTGAATTAGGAGCTCTTCGTTGCCGAAGCGTTGTTTCAGAAACTTCGTCGCGTCAGTGTAGCAACGGGACGTGGCCGGCGGACCGGTCAGCACGGCAGCTGCATCACCTGTCAGGGATGCTTTCAGGTAGTGGAACCTGTCCAGTGTGGGGAGATGTTCGTTTCTGTCCAACATCTGCTCGAACAGCTCCCAGAAGGGCTGCCACTCATGCCGCCGTCTGCTGAACTTGCCCAGCTCGATTCTTGGTAATTTTGCATTAAAGGAGCCGTGAAGAGAAAACACAAGTTTGGTTCATTCGAAAGATTGCCTCGTTAGAACCATAACGACACCACTTATAACGCAAACTTCGCTCAAATAAGCTGCATAATTAGGAAAAATGGAAATGACCATGCGACCCACCAGCTCATTTTCCGCAACAGAACCTATGATGTCACTCGAGAATGCTCTGCGATTGGCGGAGGCCGGCAAAAGCAAACGCATGTTAGGCAGGGCTTACAGTTTGCATAGCGAGCTAAATGCCCGTGAAACATACTGCACATTCTTTTTATGACAAAGAACGGTGGAGTAAACGGTTGAAGTTCCGAACGAACACTCAAGCGTGTGCGCCAATGCGTACGAAACTACCGCCGGCCGAACTCGACATCTCGCCGTCGCCACCGTCTCGCAGACGAATTTTCGGGTTCGAGGCTCTTAGGGGCCAACGAACCGTTCCAGCACGTACAGCCGCGACCTTGCTTGGTATCTTAATCCCTTGACAGGAGGTTGGCCGTCATATCGCCAACCAGCAAAGGTAAAAATAGAAACGAGGGGAGTAAGGAACAGCAAGAAGCGACGAGATAGTGCCAGTCGTCGCAGAAGTTTCGAATGGTGTTGGCTTACTGCTGTCGTTACGAGCTCGTTTCCAGTTTACAACCACTGAAAACTTCAGTTTGTTCAAGTACTTTACAATGAAATTTCGTTGCTACGTTTTGAAATTCCTATGTAGTACGGGCAAATCGTCGAGGGAGTGCGACATCCCCGCCGGTGAAGAGATCTCCTTTCATGTGCTGCCCAACGACGAACCTCGGTGAAGCAAGTGGCTACGTTTTGTGAACTTTGCAAACAGAGGAGAAAGAGAGCTAAAGGAAGTACGAGTGTGCTCGCTTCATTTCCGAGGAAGTGATTACGGCAGGGACCCAGACATGCTGGCGCTCGTCGCCGACTTCGTCAAATCGCCTTTCAAAGCGCTCTGACCTTGGGGGAAAAAATTGCCTACACACCGCGCATTGACGCTCGAATCTTTCTGGTCGGAGCAGAGAGCTCGAGCGAACGGCTTTCCATACACGACACCGGCCAACTGGCATAAGCGATACTGCTACTGAAATTGAAAATACGGCACATACGTACCAGTCTGTATTCGTCCGTCGCGACGGGGCTGACGAGGCAGCGGTGCCGACGGCTGCAGGCGTTCGTCTGTTGTGGCTATCGCGGAATGGTCGCTTTCCCGTCCACCGCGTATCCCACAACTCTTGCCGCTCGTGCACTTAGAAGCATTGAGCGTTCAAGTGGTGTGAAGTTGTTCAATGCAAGCCCGAGCTCCTTGGCGAGAGTTTTGTTCTCCGGATCAAGCGATTCCATGACTAGGGCTGCGGGTGCACTAGGTTTTACTAGTATTTTTAAAATGGTCGCCGTCTCGGTCGACTCCCGCGTGTGGGTGCTATATGGAGTCGACATACTAAGTATCTGTTTCATGGACCGGCTCGTATGACGCCATTGTTCACGTCACGGAATGTGCAATTTTAGCGGGAGATTTAAAATTTTGGCTTAAATTGCCTTATTTCTCAGTGAATAAAGCATCATTTGCTTCCGCAGGGGTGAGACAGCTGCGCATATTGCGCAGATCTGATACAAATTTGTTTTCCTGCGCCAGGCTGCTCCAAAAGCTTGAAAATCCAAAAATTGCGCCAAACTGCTCCAAAACAGTCCGAGAGCCAAGGATTTTAACGCTCCCCCCAGTTCCAGTGCGGAAAAATGCTTACTGACGGCATAATTTTCCAGCACCCCCAAGGTGATGCTGTTTGTAAAGGTTTAATTGATTTATCATGCCATAAAAAACCTGCTTAAAATTGTCCCCGAGGTAGTTTTTTTCGAAAGTCACAATGTCGGGTTGCACATGTTATATTCTGTGCGTTTTTAAAATTTTCTCATTGAAAACCATTGCAAAGTCCTGTAGAAAAAATGCTTAGGTCTACTGAGGCGTCAAACCGCTTGTGCAAGTTGATGAAAAAAAACCCGCCCGCATCTTCCCACGGGGGGAACTCGAGTAAATGCGTAGCAGAGTGGTGGGGGTATCGCGGGAATGTTGCGTAATTGGGTATGGTTTGGGAATGCTTAATTGTTATTTCGTCTTTATTATTCTTATTTATTGAATGAAGGAGAAGCGAAGGCAAGGAGTGTAAAGTTAAAGTCTGTCTTTATTGCTTGGTGCCGTCAAGCAAAGCGTCAAGTCAAGCGAAAGCCAAGCAAAGACGCCCTTGACTGAATTCTGAACGCGCGCTCCGCCGCTTATATACACACCGCCCGCATTCGAGGGAGAGGAGTACGGGGGAGAGACGCGCATGCGCACACTTCCGTACACAAGCTCGCGAACTTTCCGCGCACCCACCACGCCATTATCACGTGTACACGCTCTGCCGCCGTTACTGTTGAGCGTGACGCAGCGCACGGGTAGCTACGACGCATGCGCGCACAGACGCGCTCCCCCCGCACCGCCGCAGCTGTTGTTGAGAGCGACGGAGCGCACGGGGTACACGCGCTCCTCCCGCACCGCCGCACCTGTTGTTGAGAGCGAGGAGGGTACGGGGGAGAGACGCGCACCTGCGCCTCGACGCGACGCGCATGCGCAGTGAGCGTGTGGACGGCGCCGACAACATCGACGAGTGACATCGCGAGCCTAAGAAATGCTCCGCATTTAAAAACGGCAATTTTTGGAGCGCCGTATCTCCGGGACGACATTACTGGGCACCGCCACCTTTGCGTGATGAAGATACGAAAACATGACCGCCGGGCGAAGCAGTTCCTTGTGGTTCAGGCAGAGTGCTCTTCGTTGATTTCTACCTTGGTTTTAGTTATGGGGGTGGATGGGTTTACATTTAGTCGTTTGATCGGTTGCTGGAAGGGGCGCGACTCAAAAGACGGGAGCTCATCAAAAACAACATGGCGCCCGCGAATTCGCCGTGTTTCGGCCTTGAGTGTGAGGCCGTTACGTGCTTGAAGTGAAATTTCGGACTCATTGCGGTGTTATAAAACACTGAGTTATTGATGCCTTTCCCAGCGGACTTGCGAGCGACGGGAATGGGACGATCGTTGCAGTAGTGGCGGCGCAGGCTACATCGCCGCGAATTGTTCAAGCAGTGTTCGATAGCGGGACGGGCTATTATTGCACGCTAGTAATAATTCATTTATCTGAAGTGAAATTTATTGCCAAAAGAAGGGAGGTGGATAAACATACCAACGTTACTCAGATTACGATCGTAGTGAACATGCACCTTGGGGATTGAAATGGGAGGGCTGGTGGGGTGCGATGACTGTGACCTCGGTTTGGCCGTGGCTCTACACTTGTGCGCAAAGACGAGTCTGCATGGGATTACAAAAATAACAATTTTGGCATTCACATGATAATAAAAATGCCTTACGATCACTAAGAAGTTTTTCAATTCGATATTATCAATGGAACTCCACGCTATCTAAGCATAGAGCCTAAGAATTCAAAAATGGCTAGTAAAAAGGTAGTGCAGTTCGTACCTTCTGATACTCTGGTAGAAAAAACTTTATTGAAAGGCTGTTTCAGTGTTATGTACGTTCAAAACCAGTTAAAAAGTGCACCTTTCACCCGTGAGTTGCCAAAAATTTGATCTTTTTAGCTCCTAAGGTGATATAATAAATGTCGTTCTTCTGCTCCAAATTAAGGTTCTTCTGCTCCAAAATCGATATTTCGCTGCTCCAAAAACTGCTCCCAAATCTGATTCAGCTGTCTCACCCCTGCTTCCGGGAAAGCGCTTGGGGTACTATGAAACACCTAATCTTTCGAATAAAACAAACTTTTGTTTTCTCTTCATGGCTCCTTTAATCCGTTGTGACGTCGTTGGTTGAGATCCGTCACCGTTCGTTGGTACTGTTGCTTGAGTTGTCGTTGCTTGATCTGGAGAGTCTTGCCTTGGGTCGCCGTTAATCTGCTGCTCCAGCCGTGCCAAGCATTGGACAATGCGGTCCTTGTATTCCAATACTTGGCTGTATTCTTCCTCCAGGTCGTCCTCAGAAATGAGGGGCTCAATCTCCTTGTTGACAGTGTCGAGCTCCTTTTGAATAGATGTCAAGCGTGCATGTAGCACTCTCGCCTCGTTCTGTGGGAGGCTACCTTGCAGGCCTTGCTGACGTTTGTTGATGAGGCGTGTAGCCTGGGACCGGAGAACAGCACGTGTCTTGCGCCTGCGTTCCATCTTCACCAAAGAGCACCGCAGTTCCTTGATCAGCTCACCCAAAGCACATCACACGGTCGTTGTCGAGACGTTAGGGCGTGGTGTCATTGATGTAAAGTCCACGGCACGATGAGTCCACGGGTTTCTTCTCCAGAATGTTGTCCGTGACGAGGACGTTAAGAAAAAACACAAACATATGCACTTTTGATGAGCTAAACAACTTATTTAATGTAAGGAACTCAACGCTATACAAATGGTGCTTCTTCGTTGGGGCTTGGATGGCGTCTGCTTGCCTGCCTCTCCCGGTGTTTCGCCGCCCACGCGGCTGGGCAAAGTTCGGTTTCCGGAGTCCGCCACGCAGCAAACGTCCCAGAGGCCACATTCGGCGAAACGTGAACGCACCACGCGCTTGAGAGCCGGGGGCCTTAGGTGAAACGTAAACACACCACGCGCTTGAGAGCCGGAGGCCGTATATGTAGTTTCGTCTGGCATGCCGTGCGCATCAGTCGTCGCATCTGTTCTGGAATAGTGGCGGTGCGACAAACCACTTCTTTTTGTTCGAGAATAATGCTGTTGTTCTGTTTGCCCATCTCGCCCTTCATTGGAGGCCTGGCTGTTGCACCTTACATAAATTTCCAAACTTGCCGCTGTATGTTCTCCATGACTGCAGGCCCAGATTGTTTTGTCCGCAGGTGTTCACATCTTCACCAGAGTGGACTGTGTTAGCACGCACTACAAGCCGCTGCAACTAGCTTCGCAAACTCGGCGTCTGTGCTCGAGTATAACCTCAAACCCTACGTGAATGCCTTGTCAATTGCCACAAATAAGCTTATTTAACAAGGTTGCTACAGCTACAGTTACATATGTTACTTTGACAACAGTACCTACCTTGAAAGCAACCTTGACCACAGTACTTTGTCAAGGTTGCTTTCGGGCTTTTCCACACAAGTGGGTGCCCTGCCCTTGAATATCTGAAGCTTGACTGTGCTGCGCAACCCCTCTCAGTTTCATACTTTATCAAACAAAGTGCTGGCTGGGTTGGCCTGTGCCATCTTTGTCTTCAAAGGCCTGTGCCATCTTTGTCTTCAAAATTTCCCTCCATTTGTTTTTGATGGTCATTGCTTGCTCGATGCAGGGGTCACAAGGTGATAAAACAAGTCTCCTACCTCAGTGCCACTGAAAACCTCGCCTTGGAGAATGCCGGTCATTAAAGAAGCCATGAAGACAAAATACAAGTTGGGTTTATTAGAAAGACTGCTTAGTCCCGATAACAATGTTACCAATATCATCGCAATCTTCGAACAAATAACGGAGATAATTAAAGAAAACGTGTGAAGCAGTCGTGACCCCCTAGCCAATTTCCCGCAACTTTTCTACGACGTCACGGAACCTTGTTTGTGCGATTGGTGGCCGCTCAAACTGACCTGTCGCGACGACACATGACTGGACGTCTGTAATGGGGCCTCTAGTTCCATTTGACTGCATCACTTGAATGCTAACGTGCAGTTAACGCACTGAAAATTATATTTTATTGTTGGCCCGTATGACGTCATTCTTGCTCATAACACGTCACTGTGGCACAAAATTTGAAAGTTTTTAAATACTTCTTGCTTTTTTTTTTTCGTTATAAAAAACACCTTTTGTGGCTGTAATGGAGCTGAGGAAGATACTGAATCCTAGTTCTTTCAAATTAAACCAAGTTGTATCTTCTCTTCATGGCTCCTTTAACTACTAGCCCTTGGAACTGGGGACCAGTGTTCTAACACCGTTGCTGTTTAAAAGCTTTCAATTCATGCATGCTTGCGTCACTCAAAACTTGGTGCAGCAGAGTGAAGAAGAGGAAAGTGCTAGGCCAAGAAGTATGAGGGGAATGGGCGAGGGGGCAGAGAGAGCCCACAAGCAGGTGTGGGGAGTGCAGTCTTCAAGAAAAAAAAACGCTTTCTGGGTTGGAATTGAACCTGAGTCCCTTGCATGCATCATGAAGCAGTTGTGTACCGTAAAATCCCGAGAGATGCCCCACCCCCGAAAGGTAACCCACCCCTGTTTTTGGCACGATTTTTCATTTTTTTTCAAAAACACCGAAAGATAACCCACCCCTGATCATAGCATCATCCCACCAGCTGGGGATGACACCCACGGAAACGAGGTTAGCAAGCGTGGGTAGGGTGCAATAACAGGTCACAGGAACCTGGCTGTGATAACGGGTCACAGGATCTAAAAAAAAAATTGCCACCATCTTCCGCGAGAGGAACCCTGGGGTGATGCAAGGCATCTCATGGGGTTCAATTCACGTTTCCGTTATGTTGGTTACCCAAATGTGGTTGAAGTGTAGCGAAGCTTAAATGATGCTCAATCACACGTACATTTCCAATTACGCGGTAGCAGGCATGTTAGTGTCCATTTCAACTCATTGGAGCAGCAGTCGGAGCAGTAGCAGCAAGAGCGACTGAGGAGCGCGCTGCAGATGCTGCGGTTATATAGCCGCTCTCCGAGAGAGAGTGATGAGAGAGAGACACGCATGCGCATTAACGCACAGCTGGCATGGCGAGGAGAACGTGCTAACGCAGCTGGCGGGTGAGGGGAAAGGAGGAGGGTTGCGGACGGACACCGGATGAATGGAGGGACAGGCCGAGTGTAAGAGATGCCTTGCATCTAATAACATATGCGCATGTAGAACCGTAGCGAAATCCCGAACCCGAAACGCGACCACCACACATCCTTGAACATTCCGGTTGTTCGTCTTTCGTCGCGAAGCAAGAACGGAAGGACGCGGCAAAGCTTCATCGTGGCGAAAAAAGTGGAGGTTGTCGGATGGCACCGAAAGGCTGGCAGCAACCGTGAGTAAGACCGCACGCCAATTTGGGCTGGATCGTAAGCAAGTAAGGCAGTGGAACTCTACGTACGAAATCGATAGTGCAGCCAGCAGACATCAGCTGGCTGAAACCATTGAAGGACAGCCTTCGGGAGACCGGGGCAAGCTTCATTCGAGCTCGGGCAGTGACGCCCAAGGGCAACCTCAAGAAGCCATCTCGACAAGATGTGAACTTTGTTTCCAAGGCTTGGGCAGCCGTGAACGAGGAAGTTGTCACCCGCTCCTTCAAACGGTGCGGTATATCAACAGACCTCGATGGATCGGAAAACGGAAAGATTCATGAGCGGCTCGCTCCAGCGATCCCTCTTTCTGCTGCCCTGCCAACCACGTCGAAAGCCGTACGTGAGGAGGTGGTCGACCTTTTGTTTGACAGTGAGAGTGACTGTTCGTTCGACGGTTTTGACGACGAATTAATACAGCGCTAGTAAACGCGTGTTCGTTGTTTGGCTGCGATACATTTCTCAACTTTTTTTTTTTACTGCACACCGAACGTTAGCCCGCGTCCTATTTTCACTCGATTTGCTCTCGATCTTGTGTGGGCTATCTCTCGGGATTTTACGGTACCCGATTGCACTATCGTCACGTTCGGGGCAGTCAGCGTTGCCTTTGGGTTCGTAGTGTGGGCTTTGTCTTTGGATATTGGCAGTTTGGAGTTTGAACTTTAGGAGGGTGGTCTGTGATTTGACTAAGTTTGCGTGAGGAGAAACCACCGTTTCCTCAGCCTTCTCATCTCAATCGCGAAGGCGGCCGAATTTATTTTTTGTGCATGCCCGCCTGCGTCAAACTGAAGTTTTGCAGAATCTCCCTAATGCTGCTCACAGTAGTGGATTCTCCAGGCTTATCTTGTAATGCTCTCTTGTGGATCCTTTCATATTCTGATACACAAGATCCTTTGTAGATCTTGTGGATCTTGTGGAAGAGAGGGGGGAGGATGCGTCAGCGCACCGTCCTTGGCACTATCCGCAAAGGAAATCAATTTTTTTGGAGAGAGGAAGGTGGTTGAGCGTGGGCGAAGGATGAAGGCTGTTTGCACGTGTCAGTTAAAATTTCCGCCATGCGATATGGACCGGCGCTGTATAATGTGGCCTGTGATATGAGTGATACAGTCGAAACCCGCAATAACGAAATCTCCGCAATTCTCCGTTATCGTGGAGAAAGAAAAGAACGGCAACAATATCATCATCATGTTAGGCAGCCTTGGATCGACACCACTAGGGGGCGACACGATCCTATCCTGCGTTGCTTCCGTCATTCCGTCACTTCCGTAGCCTCGCACACGCGAGTTCGTTGTGTGTGGCCAGTGTCACGTGTCACTGTTTGCGTGAAAGTTGTGTGTGTGGCGACCGGCCCATCGGATCTTGCTAAGATGCCTCCACCAGCCAAAAAAGCGGAAGTTTCTGACGCTTCACGATAAAGCTGCCATCATTGCGGAAGTTGAAAAGGGCAGAAAAAAGAAAGACATCGCCGACGAGTATGGAATTGCGTGCAGCTCGCTTTCGACCATATTGAAGGGCAAAGATGCCATTCTCGCTGCGCTTGGTAATGGCGCACGTGCGCAGAACAAGACGGTGACCGTGGCGGCCTTTCCGGACGTCGATAAGGCAGTGTTCGCGTGGTTTTGCGAACAGCGTGCCAACAGAGTGCCACTGTCGGGAAAAATCCTACAGCAGAAGGCACTGGACTTTGCCTGCATCCTCGGGCACGACCAGTTCCGAGCAAGCGTTGGATGGTTGGGCCGCTTTAAAGCACGGCACGACATCGTGGCCAAGGCGATTTCGGGAGAAGCAGCAAGCGTTGACCCTGTAACAATGTCGTCATGGCTGCTGACCAACAGAGAAGTACTGGACCAGTACCAGCCCTGCGACGTGTACAACGCGGACGAGACGGGGTTGTTCTTTCAAATGCTCCCGTCGAAGACCCTGGAATTGAAAGGCCAGAAATGCCATGGGGGCAAGCACAGCAAGCAACGCGTAACCATTTTGTTGTGCTGCAATATGGACGGCACGGACAAGCGGCCACTTCTAGTCATCGGCCGGAGCGAGAAGCCCTGCTGCTTCAAAGGAAACCGCCGATCGCTGCCCGTTCAGTACGCCGCTAACAAGAAGGCGTGGATGTCTCGCGCTCTTTTCTCCAGCTGGGTTGAGGCGTTCGATGCCGACATGCGCAAGGCGGGCAGGTCGGTGGCCCTTTTTTTAGATAACTGCAGCGCCCACCACATGGACGAGACGGAGCTGACGAACGTGCGCTTGGTTTTTTTTTTCCACCAAACTGCACTCCGTTCTGCAGCCGCTCGATCAAGGCGTAATTCGCAGCGTGAAGTGTGCCTACAGGGAGAGGTTGATCCAGCGTCTGCTACTCAACCTCCACCACAAGCGTCCCACCGACGTGAATTTGTGCATGGCCTTTGAGATGGTGGCCGCCGCATGGGTTGCGATATCCCCTTCGCTGATTGAGAACTGCTTCAAGCACGCGGGCTTCACCACCACCATGCAAGCATCACGCACGGATTGCGCTTCAGCGTCACCAGACGAAGATTTCGATGAAGGTGCACTTGACGGCGAGAGTGCTGGCAGCGCAGTGCCGCTATCGCTGACCAACGCCTGGGGGGCACTTCGAGCCATCGACATCGACATCCCAGATGGGCTCACGGTTGATGCGTTCGTTTGCGCCGATGACGATGTTGTCGTGCATGAAGAAATGACCGACGAGGCCATTATCGAAAGCGTGCGCGAAGCTGACGACACCGAGGACCAAGAAGACAACCACGCGGAGAAACCCAACCCGCGGGTTGTTTTGGATGCCCTCGACACTCTTCGGTCCTTCTTCGCCGCACATGACGACGACGTGGCAATGGACCACTTTTTTCAGTGCGAAGGGAGAGCTTTGAAGTTGTTGCATGGCAAGGGTCGGCAAAGTAAGTTGACGGACTTCTGGCAATAAATTTTCGTTCTGCTGGCCATATCACTGTTTTTATGTCTCGTACTCGCGGCAACAAAATTCTCGCGAAAACGAATTTTCCCGGTTTCCCCGGCGATTTCGTTATTGCGGGTTTCGACTGTAGTGCTTCATTATGTTTTTTTTTTTGTTTTTTTACGATAACCCGTTCCTTTTTCATGTACTTATTGGTGTTTTCCTGTTTATGTGGCATAAACTGAATTGAAGTTCTAGCATGTGTTTCGTCTTCTCTTTAGCTGTGTCCCTGTCCTAACGTTCGCTAGTACGATGAATTCCTTAGTATACAGTAACCAACTCGCCCAACTTAGCGCTTTAGTAGTCCTTTTCTTTCTTGGCTCTCTGCTTGCATTCATGCTGGCATACTAGCAAATTTAGAAACTTGTTTCTAGATTTCTGTATGCTTGTGTCCCCCTCAGCACATCTTAATTTTTTTTTTTTTTGTCCTTGTTTCCCCCCCAGGTCTGCCCAAAACCACGGGGAGATGCAGATCGGCGAAGGTCCTTGTGCTGGCCAGTCCTGTGAGCCACAGAGCAGTAGTACAACTCCCCAGACACTTCTCGAGAAGGAACTCGTTGCTGGACAGCCGGTGTACATCTGCCACACCCACAAGAAAGTCTTCGTACAGGAGGAGGACTTCAGCGCACACACGAGCACGCACGCCGTCGTGAAGTCTTTCAGCTGCCAATTTTGCTCACGGGCTTACTCCGACAAAAACGCCCTCCTTGCGCACGAGAAGCTGCACGCGCGAGGAAAGCCGTTTATCTGCAGCACCTGCGACAGAGGCTTCAGCTCAGAAACGTGCCTCGAGATCCACGAGAAAATGCACGCTGTCAGCAAGCCGTTCAGATGCCAGTTCTGCAGCCAGACCTTCGCTTCTCGAGACAGCCTCAATCTTCACCTGAGTCTGCACGGCGAATCGAAGCTGTTTTGCTGCTCCTTCTGCCCGACAGCGTTGTCGACGAAATCAGGCCTGGCTTATCACGAGAGGTTTCACTCCCGGAAGAAACCCAACGTCTGCAGCGTGTGCACGAAACGGTTTTTTAGACGGACGGACTTGCGGGCACACATGGAGTTGCATTCCGGCGACAGATACTTCACCTGTGATATTTGCCAAGAGGGCTTTTGGGATAACAGTCAGCTTCTCAAACATGTGATGGGAAAGGCGCATGCGAAATTGTACGCCAAAAAGTTTGTTCCAAAGAAGCAGTCCTTTCCGCTGCAAATGGCAGACTAGTAGCCCGAAGCATCGTGGCTTCACTCTGCAACGATCGTCGTCGGGCAAGAGCTGCCTTCAACTTCCGCGTGTGTGTGCAGACCGAATCGAAGCCCAAGCGCCTGTGAGGAACGCTTTTCCTTTCTGATCTGACCTATGCTGATGTGAGACTCTAGAGCAGCGACCAGCAATTGCTTCACATCGTTTGTGGCAAAAGAGCTTTTCTCTAAGAAAGGGGGGGACTGGTCTTAAAACTTCTTTTAATTTTCGAGCAAACTTTGTGAAACTTCTCAATCTTGCTGTTTTTTTCCGCACTGATTTCAAATATGCCATTTTTTTTTTCAGTTCATCAGTTATTAGAGATAATAAGCTATTTTCAGTCAAACAATAGACAAAACTGTAATCTTTGTATTTTCCGATACAGCACAGCCCACTTATAGTGAATCCGGTTTTAACGAAATAAATGGTGGCTATAACATAGAGATCTTTGTTTCCCATTACCATTTGTATACATAGATTTTGTGTCCACATGTGGCAAAAAGTGGATATAACGAACTGATTTCAGTTTCCCGATGTGTTCGTTATGAGCGGGCTTGTCTGTACTATGAACCCTGGTGAATGCAATAATCGAAGCAGTTTTTTGATTCACCACTTGGAACTAATTTTACAGCTCATTAAACTTTAGTGTTTGAAATGGGCATTCGAAATGGTACCTTGCCACTGGTGCAACCAAGTTTAATGAGCTGTAAAATTAATTCCAAGTGGTGAATAAAAAAACTGCTTCGATTATTACATTCACCAGGGTTTATAGTACAGACAAGCCCGCTCATAACGAACACATCGGGAAACTGAAATCAGTTCGTTATATCCACTTTTTGCCACATGTGGACACAAAATCTATGTATACAAATGGTAATGGGAAACAAAGATCTCTATGTTATAGCCACCATTTATTTCGTTAAAACCGTATTCACTATAAGTGGGCTGTGCTGTATCGGAAAATATAAAGATTACAGTTTTGTCTATTGTTTGACCGAAAATGGCTAATTATTTCTAATTATCGTGGAAACTAATTGACCAACTGAAGAAATTATGGCATATTTGAAATCAGTGGGGAAAAAGTAGTAAGTCTGACACGTTTCACAAAGTTTACTTGAAAACTAAAAGAAGTTGTTTTAAGGCCAGTGTCCCCCCTTAAGAAATAAGAACAATGTGTACCAGATGCAAAAGTGACAGTGCGGAGCTCCTGGCCTTCTTGCTGCTGCAGGACTCTTCCCACCCACTGTCCAAATGGTGGTCAACACACTGACTTAGAGTTCTGGATCACAAAAATCTCGAGGACTGTACTTGATGAAAGCATCTCGACGAAAGCGTCTCTTTGACCCTCCTGGAAGTGTCGTGTGCTCCTACTGACCCAATGAATGGCTCATTTTTGTGAAGTAGAACTCTCATCGGCTCTACAACTTGTGCTTAGCATGGAACAAACAACATCATCTGGGACAGGAGTGTTAACTATGTAGTCTACCTTCGCTGGGAGTGGCGAAATACCTCGCGAAGTGGCCTCGTGTCCTATAAATGCAAGTTCTAGATTGTTCAATTTCAGGCCTGCGTCCTTAATCTTTTTCAGCACGGTTTTTAAGTTCAAAAGGTGTTGTGTGGTCTTGCCACAGTTGATCACGTCAGAAATGTTGGACAACGCCCCAGGGCAGCCCTCAAGAATTGTCGCGAAATGCCACTGGGGCATAAGCTAAACCAAAGCAAACCCTTTTGAAACGAAAAAGCCCATCACAAATGATGAAGGCTGTCAGGTCCCTGTAGTCAGGATGCAAGAGATCCTGGTGGTAGGCCAAGTCCAGTTTTGAGAAGTGTGTGGCACCTACTAAAGCATAAAGAAGCTCCTCTGTGCGATGCATTAAGAAATAGAGATGTAAATTGACTTGTTTTCAAGTTATAATGTTACACGAGCCAAATCCGGAAACTTAATAGACAAGAAACTTGCCATGACCACTAATATAGAAAAGAAAGGGAAACAGAAGAGCGAATGGCCACAATGGTTTCAAAGGCAGGAAAGAAACCATGATTAGTTGAACAAAAGCCAGAATTGACGTGTTTGTTTTCTGCATCTCTTTACTTCCAAGAATTTTTCTGTGATGTCAAAATTTATAGTCACCTAATTTCTCTTTATTGACAGTATTGTCAGGTTAGATCTAT
This sequence comes from Haemaphysalis longicornis, assembly GCF_048455015.1. Lineage (NCBI taxonomy): Eukaryota > Metazoa > Arthropoda > Arachnida > Ixodida > Ixodidae > Haemaphysalis > Haemaphysalis longicornis. The sequence goes on from NW_027526407.1 coordinate 187,807,110, forward strand.
CTTTCGAGAAGCTTCTTTCGGAGAAGCTTCATTCGCATGATGCCCCTGATGAAAACACGGTTAAATCAATCGAGGGAGAACGCTCATGTTTTAAGATTAGATACGCAGTATATACTGTGGAAGTTTTAGTACAGCCTGCAGACTTTGTTACAGTCTGATGCATGCCAGTGGCTTTTAGTAGTTGGCGTGGTCAGAAAATCTCCAACACGATGTCTCCCCCACAGCACTCGTCATGTACAGTCGTCAAAACTGTTAACAACAACAAAACACGAGGTGCCTGCCTACGCACAGAGTGGCAGCTCACGATAGCTACAGCCGCATCTTCGGCGCCTGGTTATCAGCACTCACGATGCTGCCCTACTGCACTCGGGTGCTTCAGCGCATGCGCACAGCATAGTAGCCCGAGTGCTATCGTAAGCTGCCGCTTTGTGCATACGCTGGCACCTCGTTCTTTGTTGTTGTTTTGACGACTGTACGCATCTTGTCCGCTGTGGATACGCACAACTTGGAAGTGCTGTCTAACTGGAAATGCGTGTTGCGAAAAGGGGGAAGCAGAGAAGTGAGAAATGGAAATAATTCACCCAGAAAAACTCCGTAACACAGCAGAAATGATGGCCCAACGAAAACGAAATGTAGTCTAAAAACGAAATTTGCATATGCGGCCTATCGCGACACTAAATTTAAGTTTTAACAGCGACACGCTACTTAGCAAATCGTTAGTTTCGTGTCCGCAGTTAAAAATACCGAGAAAATGCTGAGCACGAGCGCGTGCCTCGCGGCGACCGCCTGGCAGCTTGTGGCTCGCTTGTCAAGCCAGGCATACCCACTTAGGGAGATTGGCCAAGACTGGCAAAAAAAATAAAAAAATTACGCCCACCTCCCCTCGCGGGAACCCTGGTGTGATGTGACGCTGAAGGGTTTCCACTGGCGTTGCATCAAGCAGTCGCCGGGTACGGCAAGAGAGCAAGCGCAAGCGCGAACTACCGTCTACTCGGAGACCGGCCGGAGCGCGGCACTCCGCTTCTATGCGCAGCGCGCCCGAAGGAGAGGAGACAGCGGAGAGAGAGAGTACTGCACATGCGCACAGTGCGCAGCCGCGCGCAGCGTGACCGCAGAGAGTGTTCACTATCGGAGAGGAGGCGAGCGGAGGAGAGACGCAGCTGTGCGGACGACGGACGCACGCAGGACGGACGCCGGCAAGAGGTGTTCCTCTCAGCGTCGCATCTAATATAACTCCAGCATTTGCCGCAATCGTCGAAGCACTTGGACTGAACGAGAAATATGCGACATAGCATATGCCCCTCCAAGGTGATGTCCATTGATTACCACTTGCAAAAAAAAAAAAAAATGGAGTAAAGGTCGTTGCGGCAGCGAAGAAGAAGCATATGGGCTACAATCGTGGACTTACACCGTGTTGATAGTCGTGAAGATTGCGTACAGCGTGGCTACCTTCAAGTCTTATTGCGCACTAGTGTGAGCGTGCAGACTCGGTTTAGAAAAAAAGGAACGGTGCCGCAAACATTCTCAACCTAAATGATATTCGCAATGCCCAAATTAAAAGCAAATTAAAAAAGAACGCTAGCACGAATGCATACACGCGTATTTCTGTGTGCGTGCATAAAACAAAACCAACGGTGGCCATGGCAACACGCACACACGCCCACATACGCACACAATTACACACACGCATACATGCATACACGCATACACCCATACATGCATGCCAACAAGCACGCAGTGATGGTAGCCTTAAAGCAACATCAGCCGTCTTATAAACATCCCCCTCGCGAGGGGCACGATCAAATGCACAGCATTTCCGAGGGGGTGCGCCGGCAAGTCGTATCTCTTGATTGCGGGACCCGTGTCGCCATCTTTTGGAGGCGCGGGACAACTTGTGGCGCTTTCGAAACAAACGAGAAATGAGTGAAGGATATAAGGCGCGTTCGGTGCGTCGAAATGTGTGTCGGTTTCGTGGATCAAAAAGACGCCTTCTTGCGCACTGTAATTCAAGTGAGGTTGAAAAATGTGCTGCCTGACTTTGTTGTGTCTTCAAGTGATATTGTGTGCAGGGGGGTGAAAGGATATTTGCGTGAAGTGGCTCTGTCTGTTCAATTTTTGAAGGTACGATTTTCTTTCGACTACCTGTGTAGTGTTTCCAGGAAGCGCCTGTACAAAGATTTAGTTGATGTTTGTTTACCTGTGCCACTGTATAGGTCGTTATACGGTGAGGGCACAGGGCTTGATGTTTTAAGGAGGGTTAAAAGTATGCCTGTGAAGCCTGCAATGAAGTCGTTTTTCTTTAAACTACACAGTGAAACCCTTCCCGTAGATACTTGGTTAGCAGAAAGAGGTATTTTTGTGCCGTGGACAACCGACTGCAGACTGTGCAAAAAGCCGGAAACTATTAATCATGTCTTCATCGACTGTTGGGACCCAGTGTTCCACTGGGACGTCCTCCAACGTACGTTAAAGAAAGACTTGCCCATAACGCCGCGTGGAATTCGGTTCTTACCTGTAAAAAATGAGGGCGGTGTGCCGTACGATTTGATCATGCTCCTCAGCCTTCATAGTATATGGAAGACGAGAATGGCGGTGAGGAATGCGGATATAAATGCCCGGCCTGTCAGGGAAAATTTCATTGAAAGCGTACAGTATATACGGGAAGTGTTTCGTGCTGAGGATGATCCCCCTGAGTGGTTGCCTGTGCTTGACGATTTAGTGTGTCTTAGAAAGTTTTAAAGCCAAGTAGTCAGCCAAGTAGGGTTGACAGATCATTACATGACATGATGTGTGATGTGCTGTACAAATGTCAAAGCAGGCAATAAAAACAAACAAAAAAAAAAAAAAGGTTTCGTGGCTCGGTCGGTAGGGCGCCGGGCACCTTGCGTTCCGCCCGCGGCGTCATGGGTTCGAAACCGGGCGCCGGAAACTGTTATTTTATTTCTTCCTGGCTGCGGACTACGACAAGGCGCGCATGCGGACTACGACAAGACGCGCATGCGGACTACGACAAGGCACGCCAACGCCGCGTGACATTGTGAGTTACTAAAATGCTATGCATTTAAAAGCATTTATAAGAATCCAAACAGTAAAGAGCACCAATATGTGTCGCTTGTGGAGTGCGAAAAAGCCCTTAGCAGCTGAGCAAGAAGGGGCTGCTCATTGTGGCACAACAGTGTGTAATGGAACATGCAAGAGGGAAGTAGGTCAAGGTTAGTGCAGGGCAGCGAGCAAGTACCGCATCCTAGTCTCTACCAAGCGAAGGAATGCTTGCGAGGGCTTCGGAGGTGATAGATGTTGGGGAAGCCAGAGGCATTCGGTAAGCTTTGCAGCCAGCAGTGCCGGCTAAATCGTGCAGACTTTATGGGGGCTGCAGGTGGATGGCCAGCGCCAATGTAGCTGTTTAATTAAAGGCAATACGTGCGACACTCTTATCCACTTCATTTTTTTCCGTGCGTCTGAGAGCCTAAATATACTAAACAAATCAAGTTAAAGGGCCACAGACGGAGCCCGGTGAAGGAACCCTGGGGGAGAAATAAAAGTTATCGTAGTAATTAATTACAATTTGGACTGGCTTTTAGGAATATTGTTCAGGAAGTGTGGTCTAAAATGGAAAAGGAAATGACCCCCCCCCCCCATTAGAGACTTGCAGAAGTTGTCTACACAAACTTGTCTGTTTTGGAAGACAGCATCTGCGGTCACATGCAAATTCCTCTGGATGAACATTTCATATGCCGAAAAGCATCCGCTTTACCGGGAGGTTTACACTTGAAGTAGATACATTGGCAATTCTTATCTCTTCAGTTGTCATTATCTTATCGCGAATAGAGCTGATAGGAAGATGACGTTTAACGGGGAGAACGACAAATGGTGGTACACAAGTCGTCTATGACCAGTGCATACGGTTGGTAGCTTGTACGTTTGTCTGCAATGATGTTGTCGTTTCCTTCCAAACATTATAGCTGTGCCTTCATTCCATCACACATTGGCAGAGACCGGGGCCTTGGAAAAACTAACACAGTATAAAATCTGACGTTCGGGCTTGCCAGTTGAGAGGCTGGGATTGGGTTGTTGCGTTCAGGGGCAGTGCCGCCAGCAGCCACCAACTAATGGAGCTAATCCGGATTGAAGGAGGTTCCCAAGCGATGCAGAAACGCTTCAGTAACAAAAATAAAGCCGTTCCACTCAACGTGAAAGCTGTCGTAAATGCAGAGCAGTGATTCGCCATAACGGCCTGTGGCACCGTTATCCGCTTACTGCTACTACCCATCACGCTCTTCGCCTCCCTGTCTCACTTCTCTCTTGATGAATTGAACGGAGGTTTGTCCAGAGCAGTTCAAATTTCCCGCCTTCGCAGTGCTCGCGCGCACCCTGCCTGAAACGAACAGCGCGAGCGGTTCTCGCACGTGCCGGCACCTTGCTGCGCAGTCCACAACGCGTTGTTTTTGGCGGTCCCATCTCCCCGCGAGGGGGACTCGAGTAAATGCGTCACATAGGGGGTGGGTGTATTGCGTTAATGTTTAGTGTTTGGGGAGTTGGTGGTAGTGAATGCGTTGTATCAGCAGCTTCTTGACGTAGTTTGAATGAGTCAAGGATATAAGGCGCGTTCGTTGCCTCCCATTCTGTGTCGGCTTTGTGGCGCGTGTGGGTAGAGCACCATGTACATTGCGTTCCGCCCGCAGGGTCGAGGGATCGAAACCAGGCGCCGGATAGTATTTTTTTTTATATAGTGTAGGAGGAGGGGTGCGGACAACGACGGTGCGGACTACGACGGACGTCAACGCGGGTGACATCGCGAGTTACTGAAGTGCTCTGCATTTAAAATCAGATTAAATATGATGTCTTCTCCTCCAACATTTGGGAACCTCCTTCAATCTGTATGGCATGCAAGCCCGAATGTATCGGCGTCTTCATCCATCCAGCATGTCAGCCATGCTGGCTGCAGCCATGGGCCATGCAGCTGGATGTGTAATGGGGGAGGGAAGAACTCTCCATAAACCTCCCATTTCAATGTTTCATTGACAACGATTTCATTCACGTCGTACAACCTACTAGCTCAAGGCGGCTCCAAGCCGAAGAAATGATATCGCGTTCTCCAACCGAAAGCACTTATGAAGAACCCGACGCTTTGGGAGCCAGCTCGGTCCTTTCCTCAGGGGTGGCAGGGGTGACACTGTAGTCACTCGCAAAGCGCCTCGCTGTGGAGCGCAGTCCATGCATGTAACAAAACTTGCTGCTGAGCTAGTTGGTACATATTTTAAGGAAAAAGAAAACGTGGCGCAAACTAGACGTAGACGAAAGAAACGAGGTAAGACATATACAGGCGCCAACTTCCAACTGTTTATTTGAAGCAAACCACGCGAAATTTATACAAGTCTTATCTAAGCAGAAACAACAACAACAAAACAAAAAAAATCAACCTAGGTATAATCATGTTAACAAGTGTGAAAGGTGGTGACAATGGCTAAAATGGATTAGTACAACACTGCTGAAAGAATGACAACAAATCCGCGTCAGCCTCAAGAGTAATCAAGATGGTCCAATAGCGTGTGCGTGCAATCCAGGCGCAGACCAAACCGAAAAGAGGGAAGGACAGCTGCGCGTGCTAAACTACACGCTGTGGTTTAAAAATGACATTTCTTTTTCACATAAAACGCTAGTGACGGCGTGCTAACACACTTGTCGCCGGCTCTTTTGATAAAAACATGCGAACATCGCATGTTTTTACTTCTTATTCTCCTGAAACATTCCGAAAATGTTGCGCACCTTATTGGATCACAAAATCTATGAAGTTTTTCTCCTTCATTACTGCATGCTCTACACAAATTTTCTCTGCAGTTTTGTTTTGCGTTTCTTTTGCATGAGGGAGTATGAGTTGATGATGAGGAAAGTTGATTAAATGAGCAGGAAATGTTTGTTTCGCGGATGTAGTCCAGGAGGGAACGATGCAGTTCGCCGCCTCTTGAAGTGCTCCTTCCTTTTTGGGCAATGAGCCTCATGGTTGTCCATATGGTTATATCATCCTCATATAGCGTATGGCAATGCTTGGTATTTCGTGAAGAGATAGAGAGATGACTTTATTTGATGCCCGAAATGGGTTCTGAAAGGTAGACGACGTACTTGGACGGTCTCCCTTCCTCCACCGTGAGCCAGAATTCTTTGGATCCTCGGGGCGGCTTTGGCCATCCCGTCTGCTGTGAGTTGTGGCTGCAGTTTTCTTTTTCTGCTATATAGCTTTATCATTGTTATATTGAAAAGTGGGGGTGATATTACAGATCCCCGAGCCTTCAGACGTGCGTTTGTTTGACATTTTCAGCCCTTTTGAACTGACTTCCCATATAAATGGCTGCGGTTCTGTCTGACAGAAAAGCTTATCCGTGGCCGCGAAGACAGTGGCCTCCCTCCGGTGTGCTCCAGTGAAGTCATAAATAATCAGGATCCATGACAGCAGGTGCAAAAGCACGGGAGACTTAAAAGTCACAAAAAATTCAAGTCCCATTAATCAGGATCACTCTGACTCTGGATGCAGAGCAACTTTAAGGCCACTGCACTATACAAATGCTCAAGAAGACCACACAGCAAATAATACGAATGGTCAGAAGAACAAGGAACAAAACAGGAATGAGAGAAGACACTAGTTCAAGCCGTGGTGATCAGCAGAGTGGCGTAGAGCCTACCACATCACTGGCTAAACAAACAAGAATTAAACAATGTTAAGGGGAGCTAAAAAACAGCAATCGGACTCCCCCAATGCACAGCCAGGAATAAGCTACAAAAACTGACCATAAGAAACACCTTCGAGGAGGTTAAAGAAGTCACCCTGATCGCTCAGAAAGAGGCTGCAATATACTGGAACAGGCCGAGCCATACTGGAAAGAGGGGCACGCCCGCTAATAAAACCAACATCGCAGGTAAAGTCGACCTTGACAAAGACGTTCGCAGAAAATTAATTTACCACCACTACCAATTAGACACTAGACCTACCATCAAGGAATAAGAAAATCAAGAGGAACATCTAGAAAGAAAACTTCAAGGAGAGCTTTACACAATCTACACCGACGCAGCAACATCCGCGATGCAGTGGCAACTGTCATAGGTTCTAACCACGACCTAATGGAACACGAATCCTGAGAAGCCGGAGGCAGGAGCAATAGCTTCTACTTCCACCCGCAGTAGAAGAACCTGCACCTAATTACGTACTCCAGGAAAGCTTGCTACGACTTCGTTAAAACAAGAATACCACGATTGGACCACCGGCACCGAGGGATTGGCGTGGAACGAAGCGGGTAACAGTACTGCACCTGAACAGACAAACTGGGCGGGTGACAGCACGCCGCTTTTCACCCCACTTCCCAACGGCTACGGGGAAAGAGTGGAAGCTCTCAGGGCAGCCGGGGCACTCTACCCGCCCCCTCACAAAGAGCTAAACGCAGCGGAAGCCACCTCCCGGAGACAGATTCAAACGAATACCTATCCAAACCTCCACAGGTACCCGAAAATACCGACGACCCGCCGCGGTGGCTCAGTGGCTAAGGCGTTGCGCTGCTGAGCGCAAGGTCGCGGGTTCGATTCCCGGCCGCGGCGGCCGCTTTTCTGATGGAGGCGAAAAGCAAAAACGCCCGTGTGTTCGAGATTTCGGCGCACGTTAAAGATCCCCAGGTGGTCAAAATTAATCCGGAGCCCTCCACTACGGCGCGCCTCATCGCCTGCGTTGCGTCGGCGCGTTAAACCCTATCAATCAATCAATCAATCAATCAATCAATCAATCAATCAATCAATCAATCAATCAATCAATCAATCAATCAATCAATCAATCAACCAATCAATCAATCAATCAATCAATCAAAATACCGACGAGAATGTCCAACCTGCAGCAGCACTACCACATTATACCACATCACCCGAGAGTGCAATAGGCGTGCCAACAACACCAGAATGAAAATCAAAGTTAGCTTGCACAACGGTGAAAGCCCGATGAAATGGCAGAGCTGTTTTAGTCCCACTAACCTAAACTCGACAAGCGCCATACAATTTACAAAGAACCATTTACCCTGTGTACATATATGGTGATTGTCAGCAGAAGACGAAATCAAACGCACAGTTTAGTATATAAGTGCGTAATTTGTACAGTGCCCTCTTTAGTCTTCATAGGTAGCAGACTCAGTTGTAGCTGATGCGGCTTTCTACGTTTATTGAAGAGCGTAGGCCCGGCCAGAAATGGAAGCGCTCAAGACGAGCGACCGCCCAGGTGCGCAGTCACGTTCGGTCTCTTGCGAGCCAAAGATCACGCGCGAGTCCTGCCCGCTGATGATGATGATGGCGCTGATGAAAACGATGGCGATGGTGCCACTACAGGGCTCCCCCCTAGCGTGTAGACAGATGCAGAACATGTGGTGCGAGAAACAAAAAAAAATTACACCATCTTCCCGTGGGGAACCCTGATGAGGATGCGAAGCATCGTGGCGCTTCCGTGTGGTTCCATTGTGTTGCTGTTATGTTCACTGTAAACGCAAACTAGCCGGAAATGGAGTTTTAATCAAGTAATGTGCCCTGAAAAGTACCTATAGCAAAAAATGTACTCCCTAGGCATGATCTAAAGAAGTGGACGAACCTCCATGGTAGTACCGTTGCCCATCCGGGTAGCAAAAGGGAGGATTTAGAACGACTTAACACCATTTGTGAGATGGCGTTCCGTTCCTTGTATACTACCACGTCCACAATAAACGCCCTATCTGAGGTAATCATCTCAAGCGGGCGGTCGCCATGTTAGTCTTCTGTTGTCTCCGTGCACCAGCACTTCAACCGTGGCCTAATGCTAATTAGAACGAGTAAGCAGGACGCGACGGTTGCACGCAGCTACAAAACCAATACCGTACGTATACCCGTATAGATGCTTCAACCAGCGCGATCACAGGCAGAGAGCGCGGCCGTGTTGTCTCAATCTGTTTATTTTGGCGATAGGTGTTGTCAAACTCTGCTGCTAACGAAGATGCAGTTCTCGCCGTTGCAAACAATTGCAATGTTCATCTGCTTCGCTTGCTTGCGCATACATAGACGATTTAAATTCTCGTGCCAGCGCGCCAACGCACCCGACTGCAGCGACTCAACTTGCCCTGGCGGCACGACTGGCTGCCCGGATGTAAACAACTATCAACGCAGCGCGGCCTGTGACTCGGCGCGGCCGGAGCTTCAAGCCTCGCCTTGGGCCGTCGTTTTTTCTTATTTGTGAAGGACTAGTAGTGCCATTTGGTGGAAAGATTTTCATTTGCCCCTGTCACACGAGGAACGGCCGCAAACAGCATTTGGATACGGCGACAGGTGTGGACAGCTCGCTGGTAAGTGGTCTTTCATCAGTCGATGCGTTTGTCAAACGTTTGGATAGGGTTAACAGCGAAGTACCCGGGTACCCGTGCCGCTCACAGCTCGTACACGCACGGGCAAAGAAAAAAGCGCACACTCGTATTATTTTACTTGTTTGTGGATTTTGGGGTATGCGTTCGCATTCTTTTGTAGGCCGGTTTGTAACAGGGCATTCGAGATAAAATCGTTTGTCGCGCGCGGCGTCGTTTCAAAGCAACGTGACGGTTACTTCGTGCTGGCGAAAATCAGCGCAGTCAGACGGAAGCGGGAAGGAAGGTAGAGAGATCGGGAAAGAGGGCGCTAATATATAAAAGAAAGCGTAATTCAAGACGAGAAATGTAACACAACCCGCCTGCATTTCTCCGAACTTCAGGACAGAGCCGCACACGGGTACGTTGTCACAAACTCGAGCGTACGACGTCTAAAAGTACCGTATATATATATATATATATATTTTTTCATTTTTCAACGTGACCTGAGCCACTTATCTTCTCATTGCCGCGCATGCAGACCTGATTGTGTCCCTGTGTTTGAGCGCACAGCCATCCTTTTGCGACATAAGAACCAGCGAACGTGAGAAATTGTAGAAGCCAGCCACATCAGAAAGGCTGGTTCCGAATGTATCAGTCATCCCTCTATCGCCCTGCTTAATCGAGAAGTCGCATATTTAGACGCACATTGAGCGCTATTTCGGTGCTTCTTCTGGGAATGCGTGTTGGGGGTGGGAGGGGGGGTCTTAATCCATGTATGATGCGGTTATCTTTGCTGATTTTTCGCCTTTCCTGCGCCTCAAAGTTCGTTTTGTGGTTTTGTTGTTACGGTTTTTTAGTATTTTCGGCTGAGTGCGCCGAGAACTGTGACGCATTGGGGGCGCGGCAATTGGGCGCTTGGGCATATAAAGCTTTGAATTGTGCAATAATAAACTAGTTGCGAGTGTGCGCTTGTGCCGTCTTCATGTGTTCTGGTCCTCGTTAATTTGCGCGCAGTTTATTTTTCGCAATGCATAATTACCAACTCGCCCAACTCGCAACCCTTTTACAGATCCTATACTCCGTAAAAATGAGTTGCCTGTCCTTTTAGGTACGGCAAAATCTCGCGCAGCGCATCATTCTGCCAGGGGGCCATATCCTAATGTCAATGCACACACTATGAAAGCAGCTTGCACTTAATGCGTCACATTGTCTGCTGATAAGCATTTTAGATTCGCCCCTCTCATCATCATTCACTTCGTGGAGATGGCGGGATTTTCTTTCATAGCGTGTTGTCACTGCAGTAATTAATAGCAGAATCAGTCCTACAAATCACAGAAACGGTTCGTTTCACGTTGAAAATACTCACAGTAGCACACTTTGCACCACACGGAGGAACAATCGGTTGCAGTGATGAGGCATAAGGGTAACTTGTTGTTAAAGGGTCATTGAAGACAACCAGCAAGTTGATTTCAAACGGAAGTCGGACCTCCGCATAGCCATTTCAGCATTGATTTAGTGCCAAGATCCCTTAAGTGCTGAGAAATCGCTGTTCAACTGCTCATCAAACGTGACGCAAACACGACTGCAGTCGCTGTTTGCATCAGGATAAACCGGAAGCAAGTGAAGCAGCGGTGATTAATAGCAGTATACAAGCAACTGAATACAACATTACCACGTACCAAGCAGTTTGGTCAGTTCCGGTCAAATCGCTCTGCTTCCCCAAACTCCCCTGTCATTTGCCGTTCGAGACCACTAAGCAAAATGTTTCTCCATTGGACCGGTGATCAGTATTTATGCTTCACTGAAGAAAAACATTGGCCTTTTGAGGCCCCGCAAGTTTTGGCGTCGAACGATTTTCTCATGCGTAGCTCGCATGCTCCCTTGGAAAGCGGTACTGCCACCCCAAGTATGGACGAGTAGCACCATCCAGCGGCAGCCAAGAAAGAAGTTGTGCGCGTCAGGCCACTTAAGCCCTTCCGGTGAAAACGTGTTTTTGCTAGTTTCAACCTTATTTTAAAAAAAAATGCCAGGTGTAAGAGGGGTATCATAGTGTTCTCCGTGAGCTAATCTATCAACCTAGAGAGACTTGCATTTTAACTTCACTGTCATTTAAAGTTGTGCTCGAGTGTATTGTGCGGAAGTAATATCTTTTTTATTGCTGCAAAAGCCACTGGCACTTGGTTTTATGAAGCCTTTGCATTCCTAATTTAAGTACTGAATCTTCGCAGGGAACCTGGCATAACAATTTTATTACTGCACCGAATTATTAAGTTCATTTAACCATAGTGTCTGTTTTGAATTTTACATGTGGGTCATTCTTTTTTTCTTTTTTGCTTTTTCAGGTAGATGTTCCTTTGACTCCCTGCCTGCATTCCGCGAACGGGGAAATTAGCCTCCGCATCGATGGCCAGATTGTCTTGACTGCATCATCTTTACTGGGAGGACTGTGTAGTCTGTTTGCATCGTTCTGGGTTTTCAACATTCAATATCCCAAGAAGGCACACAGAGCTCTAACGTTTGTGGAACATGCCTTTTTGGACCTTGCCAGCACCAAACCACGTGTGAAGGATTTAGAACTAATTAACTTTTATCGCATCAATATCCCTCACCAATATTTTATTTGTTTTCAATCCTGGATAGTAGTTTAAAGAATTTCGTATTATGTTTCTGACGTTTTCTTTTTTTTTTTTTACTGAACAGGGGATATTTGATGGGCCCTTCAGTATGCTGATAATACAGCTATCTTTTAGTGAGCAATAATATTAACCAACTAATATAACTTGAAACAATTATCTAAATAATGTTGGCAACTGGTGCCAAATGAATCAACTTAAAATTATCGGAAAAACACGAATTACATGGCTTTTTCTTCTCACTCTGACGAAGCTGTCGCAAAACCACGCATTCTGTTCTATACCCTTGCAATTAACCCCTCAGACTGGGTCACTTTTCTTAGCGCATTTGTGTCTTTATCAAAACGCACTGGTATTTTCCGCAGCATATTTCTCGTTCTTTATATTACTCATTTATCCATAGCCATCTCATTGCTGTCTGTCTCCTACATCATTTATCTCTTGTGCCTTTACCATCTACAAAATGCTCGTTACCTTTCAATATCAAATCGTTACACAGCTCTCGCTCATTTCACCACCAATTGAAAAAATTTTTTGTTGTTGTAAACCACTGCAACCATTTTTTTTCACTTTGTGTACTGAGTACTGATGCGCACTGATAAGTACTCACGCGTTCTCAATCCTCTAGTATTATATAATGATGTCACTTACCATGCCGTTGTGTTTGTGCCTATATGTTTTTCGCGTATTTCCAGTTCTTGTAGTAATATTGTTTCTACAGTTTGTTCAACTAGCACACAGATCGCTCATTTCACCACCAACTGAAATTTTTTTGTTGTTGTAAACCACTGAAACCATTTTTTTCACTTTCTGTACTGAGTGCTGATGCGTTCTGATAAGTGCTGACGCGTTCCCTACCCGCTATTATTATATAATGATTTCACTTACGATGTGGTTGTGTTTGCGCCTATCTTTGTTTTTCGCGTATTTCCAGTTCTTGTAGTAATATTAATTCTACGGTTTGTTCAACTAGCATTCTATTGCTGTCTTCCATTCCTAACTGGCGTGTTTTTAGCAATTTACCATTTTTGCTTTCTTATAGGAGGTCGCCCAAAGTTTTTATTTCGGAGCCTCCTTGTGTACACCATGTACCATGTAAACTTGTATGCGAAAGTTCGTTTGAAATAAACCTGAAACCGAGAAAAACCGTGTGAAATCAGTACTCCCGCAGGGAACTAGAAACTCTCCCTTGTGGCCTTGAAAAAACTCCTTTCGGAAGGCCTACAAAACCGCCCCAACTTTGCAAAACTCCATTCAAAAGAAATATATGCTTCCCTTGAACCTCCTAAAAACTCCCTCGCGAGGCCTACAAAACGTAAAACTCCATGCAAAAGAAGTAAATGCTTCCCTTGAACCTCCTCAAAACGCCCCTAAAATAACATAAGTACTTCCCAAGGGAGCCATAATAGGCTCCTATTCAACCGCCTAAAAAGTCCATAAACATCACTTAAAAACGCCTTGAGGAAGTAAAGAATACTCCATTTTGATCTCCTTAAATTCTCCCTAACATTTCTTAACACTCCCTAACTACCTCCTTTCTATCACCTAAAAACACCCTGTTTTGAGGAGGTAAACAAAACCTCCCTGTTCCATGTAGTAAAAAAACTACAAGGAGGATCACTAGAGGACAGGCGAAAAAGAACCTCTAGGGAGTATATGGGTGGAAAAAAAGTTTAGAGTGGATCTGGTTTTTACTAGCGCCAGAGGGAATTCCGCGTCCGGGTCCACACCGGTGGCAAAGACACGCAAGTGCTGTTGTATTACGGTGAGTAGGCGGTGGTTCTCGAGGCGCCGAAACTCGTCCATCATGTTCTTGTCGATGTTGTCTCTGTGGTAGAATCGGTAGTCTCCGTCAGCTTTGGTGAGGTAAAAGTTGTTGACATTGGTGCACCGGCTGAGAGCAATGTACACGCCCTCCTCTTCGCAGCTTTGTCTTCTCGTTCTTCTTCTTCTTCGGCGGTTCCCCTACGGGAAGATTACGACGGTGGTTGAACGCGAACCTATCTCGTGATGGATTCTTTGGTTGGCCAATCCCTAGGGGCATCCTGCCACAATCAGCATCAGAGGCGCTGCGGACGGGGCTGGTTGAGCTTGTGGGATTCTACATTTCACACACTAGTGATTTCCCACCCCGCAGCCATCCGCGCTCAGCAAACATGCCTTGCGAGCGCCGGCTGCGGACGGGTCCGTTGTTTGCGGAGACAGACAAAGGCAGGAGGCGGCGAGGGCAAAACATCAATGGCAGCATTTATTGCAAAGTGCAAATCAAATACACTGCATACAGAATAATCGTAGGCCATAACGGTAACATTGGGAGCGAGGCATTAAACAACGCTAGAGATCGAGATGTTTCGACTCACCGATGGCATACCGGAGCAGCGGAGCGCTGCGGAGTGCGAGCGCGGTTGCAGTCTCCAAGCTCGTCCGGACGCGTCCCATTGTGGCGCGTTCCCAAAGTCAGGACAAGCGCGCCGAAACGTCCGCGCGCTACCGGATCCCCAAGACAAGAGAGCGTCCCCTCGTCATGCTACGTCCCACCAGACTTCGCCTTACGGTGGCGCTAGTATCGAGGAAGAACTGGTTCTCGGGTAAGGCAGAGGGGAAAAGGGTCAACGCTTCCACCAGGGCGAAAACAAACCGTCCGGTCGCTGGCGCCCTCCCGTATGGTTCCCGTCGCGTGAGCGAGGCGCGTGTGCCCGCCGGCCGCAACGGGAAGGTAGCCAGAAAAGGGGTTCGCGTGAAAGTCGCGATCCCCACATCCCTCCCTCCTAAATTCCTTGCGTACGCCGGTGAGAGCTGAGTACAGGACTAGAGGCGACGAAAAGTTCGTTCGTCGATTAAATCGTTAGTCACTGCATCGTGTTGCCTACGCCGGCTTCCACTCGTCCAATGCCACCGCTGGTAGTGTACCAGCAGGCCCGGTCGTCACCCGCTGATGTCTGCAGGCGGGTAGCTCCGGGAAGAATCGCACCAGCCAACCCAAGCAAGCGTTGCTCAAGTGGCGGCACATCCGTGATGGCCCGTGGCCGCCGAGCGACCAGACTGCCGACTCTCTCAGCCAGGCTGGTGACGGCATGCCGCACCGCACCCCTTCAGCAGGCTCGGCAGCTCGCCCGGAACAGTCGACAGCAGCATAAACACGCTCCGTCATGTGGTCCAAGCCGGGGTGGCTTAGCTGCACAAAGCAACTCCCCGCACCTTCAGTGTACGGCAGAAAAAATAGCTCTCCGATCGCACCGCCTTTGTGGCGCGATCCTAACGACAACTGCCGAGTTGTCAGCATTGCCATCGCTCTGTTAATGTCAACAAAGCCCAATAAATAGTCCAAACCCTACAATGTATAGGGTAGGAAAAAACAGGCTGCAGTAGCCCTTTGATCCCATCGATCATGTGGTTCGATGTCGAATATCACAACTGCCAAGGCTTCGGCATAATTACCAGCTTGTTAGCGTCAACAAAGCACGCCAAATTGTCCTAACGCTGCAGCGTGCAGGGTAGGGAAAATACGAACTCGATTGCATCGATAACGTGACACAATCCGATGGTTCAGCTGCTAAGTTTCTCAGCAATGCAACGGCTCTGGAAATGTCCACAGAGCTAGAACCTGTTCTAACCCTATACGGTACAGGGCACAAAGAACACACACGGTCGCATCGACCGCCCGGCGCGATGCTTAACCACACAAATGCGAAAGCAGTATTTGCTCGCATCAGTAACACTTCGTTCATACACATGAACGCGGAAACAGTACTTGCTCCCAACGACAGCCCTATGTTCACACACATGAACGCCGCTTGCGTAAAAATGCTGAAATACGTTTCAACACACTGGCGCTTAGTTTACGTGAACAGAGCTTGGTCTCTCGAGCCGAACAAGAGGGCTCCTGCGACGTTACAATCAGCGGGCGCAAAGTTTGCCTCGCGTAATTCTCCCCGTCAGTGGAAGAGGGATGAGGCCCCCCTTCAGTCCCGTCGCCCGCGTGGCGCGACAACAAAAACAACTACGCTGCGGAAAGCAGTTTTTCAAGCAGCGAGGGGTCAAAGCAAGTCTTTCCTGAGGCGGGAGAGATTCCTTTCTCTCGCGCGAGGCGATCAACAAAAGAGGGGGAACGCTCCATGCGCCCTCGCATTGTTCCCAAGGTCGTGCCTTCGTCTGGGAGGACCGGCTGCGAAAGCCTTCGGGTCACTCACTTCGGCAAACGACCCGCATCCAACAACACACCAAAATAAAAGACCAAACGAAAGAAACCCTGAACGTGCCCGTACGTGCAGCCGTGAGGAGACATCTGCTTTGTTAGGGTCCTACTCGCTCGCTGCAACACAAGCAGCTTATGAGCGAACGGCGCCTACCGCATTCAGCGGTATCGGAGCGCCCGTGCCAGGCTGCAATACCAGCTAGCCTTTTGCGGCACACGTGGCCCGGCCACACGGCTCCCAGAGCCTCGACTCCCGGAGTCGACAAAACGAAAGAAAACTCGGACCCAAATTGCAGCTTCCGTACACACTCACTTCGGGCTGACACAACGGCGCGGGCTCCCGGCCTCGCGTGGATGCAAACTCGGAAACCCTCGTTTCCATAAACAACAACGTCCCGACAAAAATTCGGCGACCACGTGTTAACTGGCAGCGATGTCCTGCCATATACACGATTGCTGCAAACTCGGCGCTTAACAAATTAAAAACGCCGCAGCAATAAATAATTCGCCTCACTCTCAGGAAAGTTCGCCTCTGCTAATAACTCGCTCCAATCAGTTAGGCCTGAAGTCTGTTGTCTGTGCTCGGATCGTCCGACGCCAGAACAAAGGATGCTGCCGTGCCTCCTGCTCGTCTCCGCAAACAAGGCCTCACGTTGGGGCGCCAGATGTGGGATTCTACATTTCACACACTAGTGATTTCCCACCCCGCAGCCATCCGCGCTCAGCAAACATGCCTTGCGAGCGCCGGCTGCGGACGGGTCCGTTGTTTGCGGAGACAGACAAAGGCAGGAGGCGGCGAGGGCAAAACATCAATGGCAGCATTTATTGCAAAGTGCAAATCAAATACACTGCATACAGAATAATCGTAGGCCATAACGGTAACATTGGGAGCGAGGCATTAAACAACGCTAGAGATCGAGATGTTTCGACTCACCGATGGCATACCGGAGCAGCGGAGCGCTGCGGAGTGCGAGCGCGGTTGCAGTCTCCAAGCTCGTCCGGACGCGTCCCATTGTGGCGCGTTCCCAAAGTCAGGACAAGCGCGCCGAAACGTCCGCGCGCTACCGGATCCCCAAGACAAGAGAGCGTCCCCTCGTCATGCTACGTCCCACCAGACTTCGCCTTACGGTGGCGCTAGTATCGAGGAAGAACTGGTTCTCGGGTAAGGCAGAGGGGAAAAGGGTCAACGCTTCCACCAGGGCGAAAACAAACCGTCCGGTCGCTGGCGCCCTCCCGTATGGTTCCCGTCGCGTGAGCGAGGCGCGTGTGCCCGCCGGCCGCAACGGGAAGGTAGCCAGAAAAGGGGTTCGCGTGAAAGTCGCGATCCCCACAAGCTGCAAGGCGCGTGGCGCTTCCCGCCACAGCTTTCCCACGGGAAATTCAGCATCCCCCTCTAAAGTTTTCAGTTCGTCGTTTCCGTTGACGTTCAGCTTCGCGTGCCTTCGTTGTATCAGTAGCTTCTTGACGTAGTTTGAATGAGTCAAGGACATAAGGCGCGTTCGTAGCACTTGCTCCTGTCCCAGATTTGTAGCCTAGTGGGAAGAGCACCGCGTACCTCCCGTTGCGGCCAGAGAGTCGCGGGATCGAAACCGGGTGCCGCTAACTATTTCTTTTTTTTATAGTGTAGTATCGCGGAGCTGTGGGCGTAAGGAGGAGAGTTGCGCATGCGCAGTGAGCGTGTGGACGGCGCCGCCATCAACGACGCAGGACCTGGCGAGCCTAAGAAATGCTCCGCATTTAAAACTATGTACAGTTATGTGCAAAACAGCCAATTGTAAAGATTTGTCCGCATTTGATTTAAGACTGTGAGCAGACCTGGTCCGTCCGGTGAGAGCGTGCGGCAAGTAGAAGGGCGTCGGGGCCCTTGGCTGGGAGTGGAGCAGGGGACGAGTATGAGTACGGGGTATAAGTCCCCACGTGACAAGGGTGCTCGCCACAACCACGGTGTAGAAGGTGTGGCGATGCTCGTAGGACCCGAGCTTTAGGAGCATCGTTTCTGAATGGGAAGCTTAGCGCAAGAAGGCGAGTACGGTGGTGGACGAGACAGGCGCTTCTAACAACTGAATTTATTCGAAAAGGACAAGCATATATATGATAGGAACACAGAAGATCCTTTCTGAAGCATCCTTCCGCGAAGTGTAGACTGCGATTGGTGTCCTCGGATGGCAGTTTGAGTGCAGTGCCTGGTGGAGCATCGTTATGGATGTTCGAGGTGTACCCGTGGTACGATTCCCATGATTGCCGTGACTACTGCGAGACGCTGGGGTCGTGAAACGCCGACGAGTATAAGCCCTAAACGGGAGTCATCGACAGCGTGCGTGGAGGAGACGTTGGGCAGGCCGAAACTGACGGCTCATCGCTGTGCGTTGTCGTTGTGCTAGCGATGACACTTGTCCTTGTGACGGGTGCTTACGACGTCGATGGCGGCGTCGGCGTCGAATTGTAGTAACAGACTCCAGTGGTGGCGACATCGGCGAGCTATGACGGAGGACGTTTGGCACCAATGGGTCGGGCTGTGTCTGGTCATCGTGCACGTCGCAGGTGATGGCACCATCTCGGGGTGTCGGATGTGGAGCAATAGTCGCAGCTGTGTGGTCGGTGTCCGCGGATGGTGCCACGATCTGCGTTTCACCCGAGTGATGCTGCGACTGCAGTGGAGCGGGGCACTGTGTTAACGTCGTGGTGGACTTGACGTGCAACACAGGCGCAGCGCGCGGCGAGGTTTGGGAGGATTGGAGCAAAGTCGCTCAGCGGAGCCCCCGCATGGCGTAGTAGAAACGGACGAGGTGAGGTGTGACTGGTGGGCGTGCGAGACGTTCTCGGCTGCAAGTCCCGTCCTTGTATACGTGTGGCTGCCGCGCTGGAGTTGAGCGACAGCCCAGGTGCGCGGTCATGTTCGATCTCTTGCGTGGAAAATATCATGCGCCAGTCCAGTCCGCTAGTGATAATGATGGCGCTGATGAAATCGACTGCGATGGTGACGGTACAACTTCATCTTCCGCCGCCGCAAAGTCTTTGTCGAGTAATCCCTCGCCGTTGACCTATCTTGTTGTTTTGGGCGATTGGATTCCCGCTTGGAACCACGTGCGTCTCCTGATAAGCTTCCTTTTTTCAGGCGTCCGGATCATCTTCTTTGGTCATTCGGTTGCCCACACGCACGGCACAGAGTCGCAGAGAACTCTGCCGCCGCCGCGTCGCTCCGAGTTCTATGAGCACAGGAGGTTGCCCCTAGCAACGCGGAGCGAGTGACGTCAGGAGCAGAAGTCGTTTTGGTTGGTTGTTGGACCCTTAAATCACGGGGCATACCACCGCGGGGAATTGGCTAAGAAGCTGCCTGTAATGATTGGGCTGTGACCCGGTTTATTTTAGAGAGAGAAAAAAAGAGTAAAGTAAGTGAAAAATGTTCAGATAAGAAAAAGAAATCTTTGGATATAACCACGAGCATACTCGCGAAAGCGAAAAAAGTAAGAAAAACTCAAATAACGTGGACGCCAGCACACGGGTCTGACAGGAAACGAGAGGGCCCACGACGCCGTCCGAGGTTTAATCAGCGAGGCAGACGTCGACCCCACCTCACCCCACCTCGTGTCGTACGGAGAAATCACCTCACGCATGGTGTCGTACAGAGAAATCATAGATCTACAGACTGGCAAGACGGAAGACGGCAAGACGGAAGTATCTGGCAAGACTGGCAAGACGGCAAGACGGAAGTATCCCACAGCGCACCGCTGCCTCACTAAACGGGACTCGGTATGGTGGAGGCAGTTACAGACGGACACGTGTCGAAACCCGGTTGCGCGCAGTCGCTGCTATTCCGAAATATACTCGAGATTGTAAGCTATGCGCGGGTCTTACAATGTGCGGGTCTTACAGCTATGTGCGGGTCTTACGACCATGCACATGTTATGGTCGTGGCCCGCAAGACAGAATCAAAATGCTGCAGCAAATGCTAGGAGCAACTCGTTCACTGTAGCGAACATGGGGCAATGGGAGACCACTTTGCCCATCCCCGACCCGGAAGTGCAACTGAACGATCGGGTCGTCCGGATGGCCGAGACAGCCGCCAGAGTCCAAGGACTTCTGGCTGAGGACTGAGGAAGAGAGGAGGAAGGCGAGTAGAGGCAACCACCTTCTCCTTCGTCCCTTTCCTTTTTAATCCCATCACGGGCGAAATAAAAGTTTATATTACTACTACTACTACTTGGATATAACAAAAGGGTCAGAAAAAAAAATCACAAATGAAGACGTAACTGTCTAGCAGGGCATCCGGCCGGTCGCCGCAACAAAGGAGTGAAAGGCGATCACAAATCTCTAAGGCAAACTCCCAGGACGGAAGCACCCAGGGAAAGAGCAACGTTGGAAGATAACGGGCCCGATTAACCGTGTATTCAAGGTGCGTGCGCTGGATCGAAGAAAAGCTGCGGCAATTAAAAAGAAAGTGCTCTATCGCTTCGGGGGCCTTGCAGAAAGAACATCGAGGAGATTAAGCCTGACCACCTTTGTGTAGATAAACATTTAAAGGGGGATGTCGTTTTTTCGGCGACCCTGACTGCCACGTACGCTCGTTATTTCTTTTCTTTTTGCCAGTGCGCTCGGCGACTTCCTTGTATCTTTATTTCTGTTCATTCATGACGCAATAATGAGCGTAAACAGCTCTGCTGTTATAATGGACAAACCACTCGCTGGCTCAACTTCAGATCAGTGAGGATCGTTCTCTGGCCTTTTGGCGAAAGCATTTAGTTATTTTTGCGACTGGATAAAATTCCCCCTTTGTCTATCTGGGCTCTTCGTCACAGGGCCTTGCACTCTGCATTAACTGCAAAAGAAGCTTACAGGAGAGCGCTCAAATTCGAAAGTGGGATATAATGGGCAATCTCCAAAACGCTCCCGGAAATGGAACCTCGGCGGCTTCTCACCGAAATTACTGGCCTTGTGCGTAGCCAGGGCTAAAAGTGACGGTTGTGCTCAGAGGCTTCCCAGAATGAAGGGTTCATACACAATGCAGCAGCGACGATTGTTTTTTTAAGTGCGAATGCACTTCTTAAGCGAGCCTGAAGCGTCCGCCGCCGTCCGCATTCCGCCGCCGTCCGCATAGCAACAGCTGCGGGTGCGCGCGCTCCTCGTATCCCTTGGCAACGGGGGGAGATGGGCGTGCGCTGCCTGGCCGCTGACATGGCACATACCCACGTGGGGGATTGGCCAGGAATCGGGCGTGAGAAGGGCTAATGCACCCGCTTAAAGGAGTACTGACACGAAATTTCAAAGCTGAGATACGCTCTAGCAATCAAGTACAACGACAACACAAATAGGTGTCTGTGAATAAATGCATCTTTCTTTCTTTGTAGTTGTGTGTGTGTGTGTGTGTGTGTGTGTGATCTCTCTTTCGCGAACATTACCGAACCGCGCAAATTCAACTCCTGCATTCGCACTTTCACATTCTTCCCCTCGGGTAAATGCGGGGAATTTTTTTTTATTGGTGAAACCGAATGCACAATTGTATGGCGCGAAGCGGGCACGCACGATATCTATGTAGAAAAACAACCCTTATTCCAAATTAATCAAACAAGACAGGCGAGAGCGCGAGGGCCGAAGCGGAGGCTTCGCGCACCACTCAGTCCAGGTCCCTGTACTTCAAGTACATGTACCACAGGGGGAAACTGTCCACGCGCTTCTGGCGCCACTTCTCAAAATCGAAGTGGATGTACGTCCTGTGATCGTAGTCTTCCGCGAACGCCTTGGGGTCCTCGTGCCTTGGGGACGAAGTTTTGTTCTTGATATATGGAACCAATGTGACTTGAAGCTTCAACGCCTTGGCTGCCAGTTACTGTGCCTTGGATCCCTCAATTTGGTAGAATGCAAAAAAGAGACTTACAATGGAGAGTTTCTCGAAGGAACCCGCGGTGCCGCAGCCATACAAGCAAGCTGGGAACTATCATGGGCGTCTGCTTGATCTCGGGTTATCAGGTTATCAGTCACTCGTATTAAGAAGCAAATGCATGGACGCCGCCTCGAGAACACGCGTCTGTTGTGGCACTCCTTAGAATGGTGTGGGGCGGGTCTTCTCATTGTCACTCCTGTTAAAGTTGCCCAGTGAGCCTTTGTTGGGGCTGGAGAAGGCGACCGCAGCACGTTTCTTGGAGCCCTCCGTGGACACAAACGCGCCTCTTTCGCACAAAGTCTGCACTTGCTTTTGCCGCGGCGGTCGTGCCTGCCGAGTTGCCTGTTGACCTGGCGTTTGCTGTAGGCTCTGCCGTTGTGGTGACGACGGGCGCAAGTGACCATGGAGCCCCTGGTTTGGAATCGCCTGCTCCGCTATCGACTTCGATGGAGGCGCAGAGTCACCCCTCTTGTCGCACAGCGGGTCGCTATACCTTAGTGACGACAGCGCCGCCTGCAAGCTGAGCCAATCTTCGGGGGTGGCTGGCGGACCACGGAGAATGACATCCGCGTACGTTGGCGCTTAGCTTTCGCGGTTCATCCCTGGTCCACCGGTCCACAGTTTCAGCGAGACATCGTCGGCGGTGCATTTTCTCTCCTTCAAAAGGGTGCATTTTTCTCCTGCCCCTGGAGGCTTCCTCAGGTTTCCGTGTTTTCACTGGTTCACGTCACCGTCAGCAACGGAGAGCCGGCAGGGTCCTTAGAATTAGCCGCCACCGCGACGGCATGAAAAGTCAGAGGAGGTGACTCCACTGCATGACGTTGATTAGGGTAAGGGGCTGGCGAGCTGTTACTGCCGCCCTTTAACGATGCACGTTTGTTCCAAGCCGCCATAGGCGCTCCAGTCTTGCTTTTGGCGATCGGTCTTGCGTTGACTGTAGGTCTTGCCGCACTCCGCGCTTTTTTGTTGCCTTGAGTGCCCTTGCCAAGCATCCAGTGACTCCTGAGTACAGCGGTGGGCACTAGTGAAATGGGATTGGTGGACGCCGAAAGCCTGTCTCCTTCCGCGCCGGTGGTGTCGCTAGTGACGGCGGCGGCGTTTACAGTGTCGTTTTTGACGTGCTCTCTGTTGGTGAACACGCCGGCCTTCGTCACGAAGCTCAGTAAGTGCCGCAAGCTAGCGTTGCCGTGTGGGGAAACGATCTTCTTGCGGCCCGAGTCGTGGCAGAAGTCGATGTAGTGCTGGACGTCCTCCTTGATGTCGTTGATATTGGAGACGTCGCCGGTGCCGCTGTCGAGCATGCGCATCAGCGTCTCAAGTTGCGCAGTGTGGCACTGGTGGCGGGTCAGCAGCGTTTTTTGACTTCTACAGCCACCCGGTTGGGGTGGCCGTTCTTTTTTGGGGCCCGGAGTGAGCGAGTTGGTCGCGCTCCCGAACTGGTCCAAGCGAATACTCAGGGCCTGTATGACTCTGGACAGCGAGGCCGTCGGGGCCTCCCACCGCTTCTGCAGCGCGGGTTCCACCGTTTGGGCGTCTCCCAGGCCTTCCTTCGAACAATGTCTTCGTCTTGAGCACACGTTCTCCGACCGTGAACCTCTCTGTAGAGCGCGTGTCACGGAGACGTCGAAGGAGAGGCTGCAGACCGCGGTGTACAGGCAGGCTTGTTCCGAACGCAGTGGGGTCTCACTCTGCTGAGGCCAGGGGCGCGCGAGCCTCCCCACTGGTGAGCACGCTCATTGTTCTACGTCACGCTGCTGCCTCTGACAATGTGGCTTACCGCTACAGCCCCCACCTCACAGCGACCAGCTATCGGTGCGTCCTTGTGATCAAAGGGTGTCTAGTTGCGTAGCCATATAGTCGGAGCTGTGCGGTCAGGGTGGAAATGGTCGTACGGTTGCTGCCGGAGGGGCTGACGCATGCACGCTGCAGGCGCTCTAGGGCAATGGTGTCGCAAGAGGCGTTTGTGTCTGGTCGAGGGCCACTCGGCCAGACGGAAAGGGCCACCTTATTGCGGCTGCAGGGTGCGCCAAACATACGTGTCCGTACCGCACGAAGACCTGTTGCGTGCCTGTTCAGGGTCCGGAAGCACATAAGCTCAGGTTATACCACCTTGGACCTCTGCATTTACATTTAGATTAGCTTACCGTTGTTCACATAGTATGTCTTTAATTTGCCTTGATCGCGCTCGATGCACCCATGTTGATTTGGTTTTGTCGCATAGCTTCTGAATTTTTTAAATCTTTTGTTTAGGTCCGCCTCATCGTTGTCTTTTTGACTTGTATTGGTCGCCGTAAGGACCGCTTGCCGAATGTCCTAACTGCTCCACACCTCCGTTTACTTTCTTCAAACACCGTATTCTTGTTGGAGGGCGTGTGTGTGTGTGTTTTTTTTTTTGCTGCCATGACTACAAACGCATAAGGCAGTTCCTTGAGTGTAGGTATCACGAACATTTTTGACACATCACATTGAGCTTTTGACAATATCTACAGGAAGTTGAGCACTGCTTCGGCTCGATGGTCGTGCCCAAGACAGGCTCCACGTGCAGCCAAAGCTCTTATGGTGTTTCGTCAGAGAACAGCTGTAAGACTGCACAGAATCTCATCAAAAACTGACGAGTATGGGGACAAAATTTAGACCGTATGCATAGTCCGGCATCTTTTCATGTTTGCAATGACACTTCTTTCGTTGTTTTTTTATTATCACTTGGCGTAGCTAGCCAGCTCAAGGTTCCGCTTCTGCCAAATGTCCTCGAACGCCGTTTTACATTAAATATATTCTCTCTCTCTAGCTCTTTCTCTCTCATTCTGTAGAACTGCTGCTGGCAAAATAGCTTGCATCTGCTTGTTCTTGCCGCTGAGTCGGATGCTAACAAAATGGTCGTATGGCGATCAACGTCGTCGTTTATAGTAGTTCCGTTGTGCATGGTTGGTGGGTTTGCCGGTAGCCTCAGGCCATGAAAAATACCCGCGCGAGGGATTGACCGAGAAGCTGTCTGTCACTTGAGTAGAGAGAGAATGAAAGTTTAATAGAGCAAATGGTGGTCGTTGAGTCGTCACTCGGTGGGGTGGGTTCGCCTCAGTCCAGGTGCCCTTGGGCCGTGGCTGCAGCCCTGGCACGGGTGACCAGAAAGATCTGGCCGGTGCGACGAGAGCTGGTCAGAAGACACTCCCACTGCTCTGGGGAAGGGTCGGGATTGGGGGTAAGCGATTGGGTGTTTGGGCAGGCCCGCATGTGGTAGGTAGTATTAAGAGAGGGGCAGAAGTGACAGGTGAGGGTTTATTCGGTAGAAGAAATAGTGTTTGTTCGTAATCGGCGCCGGATAATTGTTTCCTCCTTGGTTAGTTGAGGGTGAGGTTGAGGCAAAGTGAGGCGAAGGTTGCGATACTGCTGCTGGAGGATGTCGTAGTAGCGTGATGGAACAGCCGGAGGTGGAGGAGGCTGGGCCATGGGTTCTGACCGTGAGGGAAATGCCCGGTGTGGAAGGGCGCGGGCCGCGGCGTGATCCGCCTCATTTCCTTCTAGGGATGAATGGCCCACCAGATGGGGAGTTGGCTAGATTATTTTAGAAGGCAAGTATAGAGTGCCGTCCAAAGGTATTATATTATAATACCGTTGGACGCTCCATTACGTCGACGGCCAACCGCGTCTTGTAAGAAAATTGCTGCGTCTGGCACTACATCGCTCTAGATAGCGTAAAGCTAGGCAACCAAACCCAAACATAAGATAACATGGCCTAACGCACTCAAATAAATAATTTAAAACACGAAATCTAACCTAACGCAAAAATTATAGTTCAATTTATAGATGAAAAAAAAAAAACCGACGCAAAATCCGGTCTCCAACCGCCGTCCGTGATATAAAGGAGCAAAGACAGATCCTCGACATCACAACAACGGACGCTTTGGGCGGTGCTAGTTTAGTATTAAATATTCGAATGTCGTCGGACCGCATTCTAGCGATGCCTGCAGCGATCAGCTACAGTGCCATCGGACGGATCTCTAGACACTGCATATTTTAGATGCCAAAATAAGAAAAAAAAAACAAAATAAAATTTTAGAATGTAAATTAGAGTCAGGAGGGAGAAAAGTATCTCAGGTTTAACGCATATAAACCTAGTTATCACGAGCGAAAGCATTGATTGATTGATTGGTTGATTGATTGATTTATTTATTGATTGATTGATTGATTGTAGCGTTTAAAGCGCTGACGCAACGCAGGCGATGAGGCGCGCCGTAGTGGAGGGCCCCGGATTAATTTTGACCACCTAGGGATCGTTAAGCGGGGTTCACACGACGGAGGAACCCTCTCACGGAGGCGGACGGATATGTGACGTCAACACCACGTGACCGGATTTTCCGTCTTGGTGGCGCATCCACACGTGCGGAGCTGCGCGGAGTGACTAGCAGACGACAGCGCGGAGAAAGCGAGGGCGAGGCTCGCTTCCTCCCCGCGAGCCTCGCCCTATGTGCCAAAAACTGGTTCCATTCCCTACGGAGGGCCGCCGCCGCCGAGCGAAAACATGCGGTGGCATTTTCTTTCCCGGAGCATCCGCGGGCGATCCCCACCGAGGGGCGCAGCCTAAAACCGGTCGCGTGAGCGGCTCCCGCGGGCCAAAAAGAGAGGGGTTCTCCGTCGTGACGTGCGCTGAAATCTCGTACACACGGGCGTTGTTGCATTTCCCCTCCATCATAAAAGTGGCAGCCGTGGCCGGGAACCTAACCTGCGTCCTCGTACGAGCGAAAGCAGACTACGCGCATGCTGTTTCCTAAAAGTTTTCCTTTCCTTGAGATTTCGCAGCCCGCCGTGCAACGATACCTACTTTATTAAACGTTCTCATGAACTGAAACCCTTCCTGTTACATGAGGTATAACGGGTAAAGTAAATAAATTGAAAGTGGGTGTTTGGATTTTAAATAAGAACAATGTAAAAAGGTAATAAAACAAGATAATTACGCAGAAAATGACTCACTACAGAAAAATGATAAATACAAATGATCTAAAAGTTATTATGGCGTTATTTGCCGCTGACTTTGTTTCTGCGTGTGTGTGAAATTGTGACAAAATATTTGAGGGGTTAGTATTGTTGAATAAAATTGTTGAAGAAAGCCACGAAAGCAAAGCAGAGGCGGAAGAAGCGGAAGGCGTATCTGCTGCGACGATCAAATGACGCAGTGCCACTCCGTGCTGGCGATAAATATAGATTTCGCTGCGCTTCCTCTCGCGAAGGAAACAGGCAAAGCGTTTATCGGAAGTGTTGCAGGGTCCCTTGAACGAATACAAGAGTGAGGAACCAATCACCGGCACAGCAACGCTTTCGTATGCGTGTATCATGTGTTAAACTCGGTCAGCCCAGTGTTTTTCTAGATCGGCCGTTAAACATTCGCTATACGCGTGGATCTCTTGCGCTGACAACATGCGCAGGTGGCCCAGCCGCCCGTGGGCAGTATACGGACAGGTGAAACACCCGTTTTCGCTAGCCTAGTCAAGTGTACCAGTGAGTCAACATCGAGGCAATAAGAAAGGCACACCTTGTGCGACGGCTGCTGAAGGTCACTGCGACGCGATGGATGACCTTGAAATATGAGGCGTAGCAGAGCTTTCGCTCTAAAAAAAATCAGCGAAGCTAGCACCCACGCGCAAGATTAATGGCGGAGCTGTTGTGGGATAGCATTGTTATGTTTCAGTACCATGGTTAATTTGCGTAGTTGCGGTGCTAGTGATTGCCGTCACATGCATCAAAGAGGTCATCGTCTTCGCGGAGAGTGGTGGATGCAAAGTCATCCTCAGGATTGTAGACTTTCACCAGCTCAACTAGCGAGGCTTGCGCTATAGACCCTTTGCAAAAAGGCGGTCAACACTGAGAATTCAGCGGTGGTAACACTGGTGGTGAACGTGACGACGCCATTAGAAAGGAAGCAGGTCGTAGCAATGCCGTTGCGGTGGCACGTTTCCGCCCACGGCTTCAGGAGTCTGTTGCCCCACGACGAGTATGCAATTGCGTGGACGGTAGCTACTCCATAGAAACTTTGTGCTCGCAGCCTTTTCGCTTCCTTTCTAATGGCGGCGCAGCGGGTGCACAGTGTTGCCAGAGTGGCTTGCTGCTTTTCCGCCAACGATTTGGCCATTTTGCAAAGGGTCTATAGTCACGCAAGACTCGAGCCACAGCGAAGCTGCAGGATTCCTTTATACGTGAGCACTGAAGGACACATCACGACGCATTTCTTCAAGTTTGAAATTCGGTTTCTTCGAGAATCCGGAGCCTATACGTATATATAGTTTTTATGCTGAGTAGAAAGCTACCGCGATATATAAAAATATATATATCGTCGTGTTCCTCATGCCAAGCATTACATGCGCGGTAGGGCTTGACAAGAGCGGTAGAGGTTTTTCTTTTTCTTTTTCTTTTTGTTAAAAACACTGCGTGAGCTGGGGATTCCGGGGTGCGAACGCCTCGCTGCACAGAGCACCCACGTGACATGTCTGTTCGTGCGATGGAGAACATTAATGCGGTCATTGGCTGCACCCCAAACCTAAAGCGACCTAAAACATACCAAATGACCATTACTTACAAATATAAAAAAATAAAACATAATTAAAAAAATAAACTATAAAAAAATAACTTTAGTAAAACAAATTAAGCAACGAAAAAAAAACCTAACATCTAAACCTGCTGGGGTTCGAACCCAAGCCGTCAGCGGCAGTAATCAGAACTCTACATCAAGGCGACAGAGCCCAAACGGTGGGCTGGTATCAGACGCTTAAAAGGATATCGCGCGCAGTGACATCACACATGTCACGTGGGTGCTATTTTGCAGCGAAGCATTTGGAAACACGCTTCCGGCGTCGCCGCGAAGCACGCGCTCACGAGCGCTTGGCATTTTGTCGCTCCTGTTTTGTTCTTGTTTTTTTGCTAAATCTACTGCGCGCAGATGCTTGGCGGTCGCCGCGAGGCAAGCGCTCACGAGCGCTCCGCATTTTCTTGGTATTTTTCCCTGCAACGGTGAACGTACGGCTGGTAAAACAGCTCCGCTTTTAAAAGAAAGAAATGTGAAGACTTGGCTGTCTGGCAGGGAAGCCGGCCTGTTGCCGCAGTGCAGGGCGGGCAACACATTACTGTGGCAAACTCCTGCACCATTGATCACTTCATTATGAACTGCTCCAAAACCAACACTGAGCGGACGAACTTTTTAGGGGCGAAGCTCCTAAAGCCGTTGGTCTGTCCATCCCGGTCCATCCCTTGTGTCTCGTGTTACGTGACCGCCTAGTTCGATGACTCACTCGCAAGTGGCGCTACGTGACCGCCTAGTTCGATGACTCACTCGCAGGTGGCGCTACGTGACCGCCTAGTTCGATGACTCACTCGCAGGTGGCGCTGGTGTGAGTGACGTCATGATGACGTCACTCGCACGTGACTGACACTATAAAAGGCAATCGCTGTTGACGCGCTTCCTCTTTCGCAACGAGTCACTGGATGGGGGAGGTGGTTGTTGACAAGGCTGCGGAGCGGAGGGCGCGCAGGGCGGCGGCAGCGCGCGCTCGCCGACAGGATCCCACCGTGCGCGAAAGAGAGGCCGAAGCATCTCGTCTAGAAAGTCGCGCTTAAACCGCGCGTCGGCAGCTTCGGGCTGAGCTCGCTTGATGCGTTTTGCAGCCGCCTCGCGAGCTCTCACTGCATCGGGGTTTGCCTGCCGATACGAGCGCTTGCTTGCAGCCTCACGAACCCTACAACAACAACAACAAACGAACAAGAACAAAATAAAAGTTGATTTGTACAATGTACGCACACAGTCTTACGTCTTTCTTAATGATGTAATGGGCGAACTTTCACGGGAGAGTTACGGTTACCGATGATCTCCCCCTCTCGAGCTTCGCCCCACTTATCATCATTCATTCCGTGTATATGGCGTGATTTTTTCGTGATCTCCAGAAGTTAAGAGTACCCCATGCTACATTGGAGGACATTATTTTTCCTAGGGACCACTGGATTGTTCGGAGAGAGGTGTCTCATCTCCTACTCGGATTCTTGCAGTCCACAGGACTAATTGAGGTGCGGTGACATTGTGTGTCTGTTATTTTAGGACTAAGTGAGGTGTGATGACTTTGGGAGTTTTGATATGGTATTGGGGACGATTAGGCGGAGCAATTGCCGGCAGCTATGCAAGGCTAAGTCCGCCTTATTCAACAATACTTACTTCCTTACTTACTACCCCGTATGAATCTGCTTTAGGGCAGTGGCGCATACCCACTGAGGAAGAATGGCCACGGCTTGGATTTGGCCGGGCTTATTACTTAAAGGTGTGCACTTTGGAATTGGAAAACAGCGATAGGTTGAACAAAACACATACTCCCATAGGAGCGGGGGAAGATATATGAAAAGAAAGTACATATCAATCAAGGAGTCTTCCGGTAGCCGTGATGAACTCCACGACGGAGGAAGTAAGTTACTTCCCTTGCTTTACCTAGGCTGCTAGCGCTGATTGAAAGAGGTACGCAGTTTTTAATTCAGCATCATGGAGTTAGTACGGGGCAATGAGATAAATTTTCATTTGCTCCGAGGAGCGGCGACATTCAAACAGTGTTCAAGGAATCCTGGTTGGTTATGTATATATGTTTGCAGGCCGGAATGTTGCCAAAGGTTTATTAATGTATTAATACCGAAGCCTTCCATACCTCACTGATGGCGACCGTAACAAAGTGCGTTGTCTGTGGACGCCCCCATCACACAGGAACTGTGGACTGCCCCAAACGGTACCAACCACGCGGCCACGCGAAGTCGTAAGCGCCGGCGGCGACACCGACAAAAGAAGACTTCCCCTCCTTGCCGAGCAAGGAGCAGCAAGAGACCCAGAACTCACCCCCAACCAGAGTATTCCTTCCAAGAGAATGCCACAACACGACAAGCCCAGAAAAGAAGACCCCGGCGGAAACCAGGTGCGCTGCCCAACAGCGCCATCCAGTAGCTCGCCTCAATTCCCAAATCACCCCCCTTTGACATCTACCCTTCACCTTGATATTCTTAAAGAAGTACAAGCTATCCGTGCTTAAATCACTATGTTACGTCAGGAGAAAGCGGCGTTGAAACGCAAAAATAATGTCTTAAGACAGCAGATTAACTCTCAACCTGTGGGATCCTCAGCAACAAAATAGCCCTCCTACTGAAACTGATAATGGAACTCCCCTCGCACCACCGACAAAACGAAAAGAAGTCACGGCCGACTCCGCTTCTACAGCTATTTTCCCCATCTCGAAAGAGCGACTTGCAGCCATCGAAAATGCATACAGAAATGCAGTGGCTCAACAAAAAGAGGATTACATTAATCTTCATGAAATCCTCTTAACGAACCCAACCACCATGCAAGCTAACATTGAAGCGCTACGCGCTGAAATGCATAACTTTATACAGGGGCTGGTAGCCACCAATACTGTCCCAACCAGTGCGCAAAATATTCCCATCCCACCTTTCGATCTCGGCAATGGACAAGCGTCATACGCCAATTAAAGCCTGGCAGTGGAATTGCAGGGGCTTTATCCGAAAAGGCCCCAACCAGGAGATGCTTATTTCAACGGAATCAGAAACACCCTCAGGAAGCTGGCCTCAAAGTAAAACTCACAGGGTACCAAACATTTAAATCTAGCAATAATCCGTATATAGCTACACCTGTACAACGAAACATCCCCGCGGAACGTCAGCAATTTGATAGCATCAACATACCTCATGATCTTGTCGTATTATATCCCCCAAGACGCACTGCCTCCCGACTTTATATACTGAATGTATATAGCAGCCCTCGGGCACACGCTTACAGTTTGACCTCGCGAGCCGCGCAACAGCACCCCCTAGTTGTAAGAGGTGATTTCAATGCCTCGCACGCGGCGTGTGGCTACAGCCAATCCACACGAAAAGGCCGCCTCTTATGGGAATTGGTACAGGCTCAACGGCCGACTGTTGAGTCAGATCCTTCCATTACCACGAGGATAGTGCACAATAGTGCACCATAGTGCACAAAAGGACACTGCGCCAGACCTCTCTTTTACACACCGGATGGATGTGGCAAAATGGAGCTGCACGACCCACACTTTGGGCAGCGACCACTTTATCATTCAACTGAACGTTCCGCTTACTTCCACGCTAACATCACGCCTGCGACAACAATATCTCACCGATTGGAACGCCTTCAGAAGTGCTCGCGAGCAGAACACCCTCCCCCGAGGTCAATGCCGCTACACTTCAGGAGTGGGTTACCCAGCTGATAGACACTAAACGGCAGAACGATCAGTTAACAGATACGGATATTCCCGCTAAAACTGTGGACACTCGCCTAGAGCACCTGTGAGACGGGTACGACAGCTTACAGCGCAGATGGAGGCGCCAGAAACATAATAGACGCCTTCGCCTTAAGCTAGCAAACGTTGGCAGAACAATCGAAGCATACACAGCCGAGTTGACGCGTGCGCAATGGGGGAAGTTTTGTGACCAGATGAAAAGCAACCTTGGCATGCGTCGCACTTGGGCTATATTGCTCCATATTCTCGACGCCGGTCTCTCGCGGCACTCCTTACCATCTGACCTGGGTCAGCACCAGGTAAGGATGGCATAACAAACAAAATGCTCCGCAACCTTGATGACAACTCCATCATAGTATTGACCGAATACTATAATAACTAATGGACCAATGGAATCCTACCTCCTACGTGGAATCACGCCAAAATTTTCCTGATACCTAAGCCTGGCAAACCGCTCAGCCTTGAACACCTCTTAATTTCTCTCACGTCATGCATCGGAAAAGTCATGGAGCACGTTGTCCACGCCCGTCTGGTAAAATATCTTGACCGAACCGGCGCATTTCCGCATACTATGATAGGATTCCGGCATGGGTTATCTACGCAAGACATGCTTCTACAACTACAACACGAGATCATCACACCCCGCTTCAAAGTGGGCGCGGCATCTTGATTGATTGATTGTAGGGTTTAACGCGCCGACGCAACGCAGGTGATGAGGCGCGCCGTAGTGGAGAGCTCCGGATTAATTTTGACCACTTGGGGATCTTTAACGTGCGCCGAAACCTCGTACACACGGGCGTTTTTGCTTTTCGCCTCCATCAGAAAAGCGGCCGCCGCGGCCGGGAATCGAACCCGTGACCTCGTGCTCAGCTGCGCAACGCCTTAGCCACTGAACCACCGTGGTGGGTGGGCGCGGCATCTATTCTTGCACTTGATCTCAAGAAAGCTTTCGACAGAGTATCCCGCACAACCATACTCCAAAATTTAGAATCGATAGCTCCAGGCCAACGTACGTAAAACTGTGTGAAGAACTTCTTAACCGCATGCACGACAGTGCTACAAATTGGCGATGTTGTAACCTACACCATGCCCGTTCCTTCAAGAGGTACTCCTGGAGGGGCTGTACTCTCCCCGCTGCTTTTTAACCTAGCCTTGCTCAATATCCCTCAGCAGCTTGAACGGATTACTCATCTTCGGCATAGCATTTATGTTGATGACATAAACCTTTGGACGTCGGGAGGCAGTGACGCCCAAACTGAAGATGTTCTTCAAACGGGGGCTGACATAGTCATTGCAGAAGCCAGTAGGGCAGACCTTGAATGCACCCCAGAAAAGTCCGAACTTCTTGTACTTCCAGCGAAACGAACTGCTTAGACAACCACCTCAATAAAAATACATATGAGCTACACAAACGTACCGGTAGTACCAAGCATAAAAATCCTAGGGCTCACTATGCAGAGTACCCGAGCCAACACTTGTTACATGGCCCAGCTTACCTCCACGTCAACGAAACGATTATCCTCGTAAACCGCATTGCTCTCCGCAACAAGGGGCTAAAAGAAGCCGAGCGAATACAGCTAATTCAAGCTTTTGTGGTTAGCCGCATTACTTACACTTTGCCATACCTTAATCCCTCTCCGTGTGAATTATCTAAAATCAATTGTCTGATTCGCAAAACTTATAAAACTGCTCTCCAGATGCCTCAAAGTACTTCCACTTCCCGACTGCAACAGCTCGGCGTATATAATACCGCGGAAGAGCTAATCGAAGCTCACCTGCTTAACCAGTTCTCTCGCCTGTTGGGCACACCAACCGGCCGACACATTATGAACAGGCTAGGCATCAAAGCCCCAATATTAACTGACGCGCGTGTCCCCATTCCCCAAGAAATTCTTGGCTTGCTACGTGTGCGCCCACTCCCGCGCAATATGCATCCAGTGCACAATCAGAAGCGAAGAGAACAGCGTGCAGGTATATTGGCTTAAAAGTACCCCATGAGGCCAAATACGGTATATGTCGACGCTGCTAGTTACAGACATCACGAAGCATACGCAGCGACGGCCATAGATGACCCCATGGCACCACCCATAGGTTCCCTCACCGTAAGTACGCGCCACGCGGTATCGGCGGAAGAGGCGGCCATTGCGCTGGCTATAACACATCGGCCGATCCCGGCAATTATAATTTCTGATTCTAAAACTGCCATCAAAACATTTGCCAATGGTACTATTTCTCGCCTGGCTCTCAAAATTCTCGTTCAAAATCCTCCAACTTCCCGGGTGGAGCTGATCTCGACTCCTGCCCACACAGGGCCGCGGAGGCAATGAAGCGGTCAACACAGCTGCTCGATAGCTTACCATTTGAGGAGGACCTAGTCTTGTCCCCATCCACGGAGCCCAGTCGGCTCGCGACAGCCTACTAGCTTCCACGATATCACTGCGCATTACCGCCTTACCCGCCGTCGATACCCGCATGCTCACCCGGAACTAACGCCGAGGAGCGGCTGTTGCGCCTCATGCAGACTAATACACTATCATGTCGCGCCAGGCTGAATTTAATTTATCCTGTGTACGCCTCACCCGATTGCCCTGAATGTGGTGCAGAGGACATCATCACTCATCTTATGTGGAATTGCTTAAATACCCGTATCCCATAATGCCCACTGGCGAGCACTGGGAGGAGGCGCTGGGCAGCTCAGACCTGCAGGTTCAGAAAAACCTAACGAAACGAACGGCCGAGGTCACCAGCAAGCTGCAGCGGCCGGTCACCATACCTCAATAACCCACTCTTCAAAATAGGGTTCTCTCTCTCTCTCTCTCTCTCTCTCTCTCTCTCTCTCTCTCTCTCTCTCTCTCTCTATCCCGCCACGAAAGCGCAGTGCAGAAAAGCCAACTTTATACAATGGGTTTCACAAAACGATGATGATGGCGAGCGAAGCAACATTAGAAGACTAAAAAAACACGTACCTCCCGTGCTCAGATTCGAACCTGGGTACCTCGCACTATTAAGCCGGCGTCTATCGCATTGCGCCATTTCGAGACAGTCCAAGAAGTTTGGATTTAAAGCGGAACTTTCTTGGTCTCACTGGTGGCAACCGTCTCGTCACCAAAACTGTGAGAGAGAAACAGAGGTTGAGAGAGAATAAAAAAAAAAAACAATTTGTTAAAAGGCGAAGAGGTTGTCCTGAGAAACTGGTCTTGACTGGGCCTGCTACTTCCCACTTGGGCAAGGGTGCGGGGGACAAAACGAAAACAGAATGAATATGGAAGGTATGAGAAAAGACAGTCATATCGACGAATTCACAATGTACATGCAGTAAGACCGATGAACGTTTCACATGCAACGGGGCGCTGAATCAGATGATTACAGTCCACTTTTCATCACATGAATATCGTCCATACAAAAAAAAATATATCAGGAATTATTCCGCAGTCTGTTAAAGTTTTGCAACCTAGAGCCGAGATTCTAGAGATGAGTCACTAAGGAATATAAGTAGGGCTTTGTCGGCTAGGCTTAATTTTCTTCCTGGTGTGAGCCCACGAGCCCAAAATCTTTCTTCAGAAAAAGTCCAAGCGTAGTAATGCTGCCTCAAGTTTTGTTCACTCACTATAATAGCTTCGGCAGACACTAAGCAAATGTTCAATAGTCTCTGGGAAAATACACAGAAGGAAGTTCGGGCTGTCCTCTGCGAACCCCTAAAACCCAAACGACAGCGAACGAATCCCCCACGAGAAAGCTGGGCGTTTCAGCCATCGTTGTCGTTTGTCGAAGGGACGTCAGTTTTTGAAATTAGCGTACAAAAAGGACGTCGTCACTGTAGGTGTCGGGCGCTTCGACGCACGAACTGGCGCGGGCCCTGGGACGAGCAGCGCGGAAATGGAAAGCACGTGTTGCGCGGCGCTTTCGAACGCCGCGCATTCCGACAAACGCCGCGCGTGCTCGCACCGGATGTCCTAACCGCCACCACATGGGATGGCCACCGACGAAGATGACTGGCTTTTCCTTCTTCCCGGCCCTCAGCGGCAAGAGGAATGGACAATGAAGACAAGGAGAGACGCGGTCCGGGCGCGGGAGAGCTCGGCCCGCCGTCTTCGAGCTCCGCGCGAGTCCTGTTTTTTAGTCGCCCGCCGGGCTGTAAATAAATGTACAGTTTTGTATCGAAGGCTGAGTTTGTCGGTTGAGGATACCCGGGGTGAGATCCTCAGCGCTGCTGCGGCTTGGAGGAGAAGCCCCGGGGAAAATGACATCACGAAGATAACTGGCGCAGTCGACAGGATCTTCAACAGCGACAACTCAGCCAGCCGGCGGGCGAGGCGGGCCCCTCGACGGACGGAGCTCGCGGAGAAATCGCGGTCTGTTGAACGACATCGGCGGGAGGAGCGAGCTCGCCAGCCTGGCTGAGAAGCGGCTCTATCGGCGCTCAACGGACTTCTCAACGGCGACCTAGGGAATCTCTGCGGCATGCTGAGCGTCGGAGAAGCAGCGTGACCAGCGGTCAGTAGAGGCATCAGCAGCCCACTGAACGAGGAGCGGCCGGAGCAGCGAGCTGTCGGCAGGCGACAAGTCAGCGGGATTTGTTTGGCGGACACCTCGGCCGAAGGAGCCGCGCCTAAATGGATACCCCATCTGCAGCGGTGCGGCATCTCTACAGGCACCGAGCTATGCAGGTCAGTGCCTCTCGTGATCCTGGGTGCGTGGCTCACCATGACATGTAGGGGGTGCCTCATGAGCAGCCCTGAGATAATGGGGAGCGGTTAGCTAGGCATGGTGCAGCTGAGTGTGAGTGCTGACGAGGAAGCAAGCGTCAGGATTAGGTCAGCCATGTCGTTCGCTGACGAGATGGCCCTACTGCAGGCGAAATTAAAGGTCGCTGAGGCGGAGTTAGCAGCGGAACGCCTAAGGAGTGAGCGTTTGAGAAGCGCTAACAATGCCACCGCCTCACCGATCGGGCAGCAAGCACGAGGGTGCAGCGAGATGGATGGGAGATTAGATTGCATGAGCATGCTGGAAGGGGTGCTCGTAGATATGCCCTCCCAGGAAGCGCTTGTGCTTGATTGGTTCGCTGGTGCCGAGGCCAGGCTAGACTCCTACTGTGTTCCGCAAAAATGGCGAGCAGGGGTAATTCTTCCCCACTTGAGCGCGAGGGCTAGAGGGTGCCTGGCTGGACTCTCGGGGGAGCAGCGCAAGAGCTACGCAGTTCTTAAGGCAGCAGTACTGAAGGGACTGAGGCTGGCTTCAGGTGAGCGTGAGCCCGTTGTCGCAGCGTGCGGAGACGCAGAATATTCCGGGAGCGTGGCCGAGCGGCCAAGAGCTTTGCAGGATGCAGCAGCCCGGGAATCGCGCGAGTCGGATGCAGTTGGTGTTGCGCAAAGTGCATCCTGTGCTTCTGGAGGTGCCCAAATGTCGAGTCGCGAGAATGCGATTGCCATGGGAAGCTCCAGCGAAGTGAGAGAGGAAAGTGCAAATCAGGGTACGGCCGCTCGTGTAGTGCAGCCCCAGGCAATTGCAGGTAGGACTGCAGGAGTGGCTGAAGAAATAGCCTCTCCAGCATTGCATGTCAGCGTTGATGTGACCGCTAAGCAGCCGTCTGCTGATTACGCTGACGAACAGCGCGTAGTGGAGCACGACGCTCCGAGCTCAGGATTGGCTGAACTGGGTTGTTCGGACAAAGAAGGGAGGAAGTGTTAGCCAGCTTCACCGCAGTGCAGCGTGGCTGCAACGCAGGCTGGCGAGGCAGAAGCGGTTCCTTCTGGAGCGAGAAAGCGGGGAGGAGAGGGGCCCCTGTTACTGTTGTGCGACGGGGTGCGCCGCATGGCAAGGGGGTTTTCAGACGACGACGGCCGGTGCGTACCACCTGCTAAAGGCCGCTCGCTCTGAATGAGCTAGATGAGGTTGTGGCTATTTTGTCATGGTGACCTGCAGCCAGGGTCAAGGGGCACTGGCCGTGCTATTGTTGTATCGTCAATTGAAGGAACGATGGTGCACGTGCCAAAAGTGTGTGTGGTGTGTGTTTCGTGTGTGAAACATTCCTGAAGTTATGTTTCACAGTGGTGGTGGAGGTGTCGGGCGCTTCGACGCATGAACTGGCGGGGGCCCTGGGGCGAGCAGCGCACAAATGAAATGCACGTGTCGCGCGGCGCCTTGAGACGCCGCGCATTTCGAACGCCTGCGCGCACCGGATCTCTTAACCACCACCACATGCGATGGCCACCGACGGAGACAACTGGCGTTTCCTTCTTCCCCGGCCGTCAGCGTCAAGAGGAAGGGAAGATGAAGACAGAGAGACGCGGCCCGGGCGCAGGAGAGCTCGGTCCGTTGTCTTCGGGCTCCGCGCGAGTACTGTTTTTTAGTCGCCCGCCGGGCTGTAAATAAATGTACAGTTTTGTATCGGAGGCTGAGTCTGTCGGTTGAGGATACCTGGGGTCAGATCCTCAGCGCTGCTGCGGCTTGGAGGAGAAGCCCCGGGGAAAAGAACATCTCGAAGATAACTGTAGGCTTGTCGAGTTGCGACTTCTAGGAGCGGAGAGCGCGGTTGGCCGCTGATCGTCTTTCACTCGCGCACTGTTTACACCAAGCTTGGCGCGCCGGGGAGGCGCCAAAAGAGCGCGCGCGCTGTAGCCGTTTCAGGCACTTATATCAACGGACCTTGGACAGGCAACACGCGCGTTCGTCCCATGCGGTGACCTTGTGGCCACACTAAGTTGGCCCTTCGCGGTTGGTCGAGCGACACTCGTCGACGTACATCATGGAGCTAAGCGCCTCTCGAGGCATCATAGCCCTACAGTGAGCTGAAGCGCGCATGCGTCACTCCCGCCGGCAGCAACCCTACGACTCTTTCCACCGTGGCCGCACAGCAGCGCGTCCACCATGTGCTCTGGGCACCCGTTGTTCAGAGGTGCGCAGCAGCTCCAGTCTAGCGTGTGTGTGTGTAGCGGGGGTTCTGTACCGGCAAGCCGCAGTGTCAGCGGCAGCAGCGTGACGTGGGTCAACGGGCAGGCTCACCCGCCCAAAGGCTCGCGCGCCCCTGGCCACAGCAGAGTGAGACCCCACTGCGTTCGGAACAAGCCTGTCTGGACACCGCGGTCTGCAGCCTCTCCTTCGACGTCTCAGTTACATGCGCTGTACAGAGCGATTCACGGTTGTTGAACGTGAGATGAAGACGAAGACGCGGTCGAAGGAAGGCCTTGGAGACGCCCAAACGGTGGAACCCGCGCTGCAGAAGCAGGAGGAGGCCCCGACGGCCTCGCTGTCCAGTGGCACACAGGCCCTGGGTATTCGCTTGGACCAGTTTGGGAGCGCGACCAACTCGCTCACTCCGGGCCCCAAAAAAGAAGAACGGCCACCCCAACCGGGTGGCTGTAGAAGAAGTCAAAAAACGCTGCCGACCCACCACCAGTGCCACATTGCGCAACTTGAGACGCTGATGCGCATGCTCGACAGCGGCACCGGCGACGTCTCCAATATCAACGACATCAAGGAGGACGTCCAGCACTACATCGACTCCTGCCACGACTCGGGCCGCAAGAAGATCGTTTCCCCACACGGCAACGTGAGCTTGCGGCACTTACTGAGCTTTGTGACGAAGGCCGGCGTGTTCACCAACGGAGAGCACGTCAAAAACGACACTGTAAATGCCGCCGCCGTCACTAGCGACACCACCGGTGCGGAAGAAGACAGGCTTGCGGCGTCCACCAATCCCATTTCACTAGTGCCCACCGCTGTCCTCAGGAGTCACTGGATGTTTCGCAAGGACACCCAAGACAACAAAAAAGCGCGGAGTGCGGCAAGGCTCAACGCAAGACCGATCGCCAAAAGCTAGACTGGAGCGCCTATGGCGGCTTGGAACAAAGGTGCGTCGTTAAAGGGCGGCAGTAACAGCTCGCCATCCCCTTACCCCAATCAACGTCATGCAGTGAAGTCTTCACCGCCGCTGACTTCTCATGCCGTTGCGGTGGCGGTAATTCTAAGGACCCTGCCGGCCCACCTCTGATGCTAATGACCACGTGAACCAATGAAACCACGGAAAATTGAGGAAGCCTCCGGGAGCGCCGAACCCTTCAGCAGGAGAGAAAATGCACCGCCTACGATGTCTCGCTGAAACTGCGGACCGATGGACCAGGGATGAACCACGGAAGCTAAGCGCCAACGTACGCGGATGCCATCCTCCGTGGTCCGCCAGCCACCCCCGAAGATTGGCTCAGCTTGCAGGCGGCGCTGTCGTCACTAAGGTATAGCGACCCGCTGTGCGACAAGAGGGGTGACTCGGCGCCTCCATCGAAGTCGATAGCGGAGCAGGCGATTCCAAACCAGGGGCTCCATGGTCACTTGCGTCCGTCGTCACCACAACGGCAGAGCCTAAAGCAAACGCCAGGTCTACAGGCAACTCGGCAGGCACGACCGCCGCAGCAAAAGCAAGTGCTGACTTTGTGCGAAAGAGGCGCGTTTGTGTCCACGGAGGGCTCCAAGAAAGAAGTGCTGCAGCCGCCTTCTCCAGCCCCAACAAAGGCTCACTGGGCACCTTTAACATGAGTGACGATGAGGAGACCCGCCCCACACCTTTTCAAGGAGCGCCACAACCAGCTGTGTTTGCTCGTGGCGGCGCCCATGCATTTACCCCTTAATACGAGTGACTCTGATCCCCCGAGATCAAGCAAACGCCCATGATAGCTCGCAGCTTGCTTGGCGGCGGCACCGCGGTTTCCTTCGAGAAACTCCTACAAACAAACGCCTTCCCAAACCCCGCAAGGCTAACGCCCATTCACCCGTCAATATACCCCACACCTGATTGCCCCCTATGCGGCGCCCCAGCCAATCTACCTCACATAATGTGGACCTGCCCTCAAAATAGCTTTCCCCTAATCACATCCGAGGAGCAGTGGGAGGAGGCACTGCGTAGCCCGGACCCAGGCGTGCAAACCATCCTGGTCACCCGAGCTACCGACGTCGCCGCTCGGCTCATGCCTGCGGCCACAAGTATCCTCTGACCTAAGGAGATGCTCAATAAAGTTTTCTCTCTCGAGAAACTCTCCATTGTTAGTCTCTTTTTTGCATTCTACCACATTGAGGGATCCAAGGCACAGTACCTCGCAGCCAAGGCGTTGAAGCTTGAAGTCACATTGGTCCCATGTATCAAGAACAAAACTTCGTCCTCAAGGCACGAGGACCCCAAGGCGTTCGCGGAAGACTACGATCACAGGACGTACATCCACTTCGATTTTGAGAACTGGTGCCCGAAGCGCGTGGACAGTTTCCCCCTGTGGTACAGGTACTTGAAGTGCAGGGACCTGGACTGAATGGCGCGCAAAGCCTCCGCTTCGGCCCTCGCGCTGTCGCCTGTCTTGTTTGCTATTCTGTTTCGGTATATTGTGCGTGATCACTCCGCTCTGTAATATTTAAGCGTTTCAATAAAAGTCAGTTGAGTCACTGCACTCTTCTGTGGAAAGCCGTTATTAAGTGCGAATGCACTTCTTAAGCGACCCTGAACCTGCGTCCACCGGCGATGTCCGCGCTCGTGCGAATGCACATGGCACATACCCACGTGGGGGATCGGCCAGGAATCTCCTCGTCTTCCTTGGCAACGGGGGGAGATGGGCGCGCGCTGCCTGGCCGCTGACATGGCACATACCCACGTGGGGGATTGGCCAAGAATCGGGCGTGAGAAGGGCTAATGCACCTGCTTAAAGGAGTACTGACACGAAATTTCAAAGCTGAGATCCGCTCTAGCAATCAAGTACAACGACAACACAAATAGGTGTCTGTGAATAAATGCATCTTTCTTTCTTTGTAGTTGTGTGTGTGTGTGTGTGTGATCTCTCTTTCGCGAACATTACCGAACCGCGCAAATTCAACTCGTGCATTCGCACTTTCACATTCTTCCCCTCGGGGAAATGCGGGGAATTTTTATGGACAATACTCCTTTGTGAGTATATGCCCTCGCACCCCAGCCAACTGGAGGTTCAGGAGCCGTTTTGCTGCTGAAGACGGCCGAGGTAGGACACTGACGTTTTCACTCAATGGGCCATTTATTGCTCGCATTAAATGAGCCATTGCTGATGTGAGACCCAGCACGTAGGTCGCTGCAGGCCTGTTGGGAGGTAGGGGGGGGGGAATGCAGGTTTTGTAGGGTTTTAGGATCGTGCTTCTAGGCTTCGCCATGCTGCTGCGTGATGCCAGAAGATAAGGCTCATACCCACTCAGGGGGATTGGCTAGGAAAGGGGCGTTCACCGAGAGAAATTATATAGTAAATAAAGGAACACATTTAAGGAATGAAATTAAAATACGAAAAAAACTGCCCAAACCTGAGCCGTATCACCAGGAAGTCTTTAAACCGAAATAAAATCAAAACTTAAAAAATTACACCATCTTCCCGGAGGGGAACCCTGAGTAGTATGCGAAGCAGCCATGGGGTCGATTCAAGTGGCCATTTGTTTTCAGATCGTCGTTTCGGTTAGGTTGGGTGTCGGGCGCTTCGACGCACGAAGTGGCGCGGGCCCTGGGACGAGCAGCACAGAAATTGAACGCACGTGTCGCGCGGGGCCTTGAAACGCCGCACATTCCAAAGAAGGTCGCCCCTGCTAGCACCGGATGCGCTAATGGCCACCACATGGGGTTGGACCCCCACGAAGGACTCGCTCTTCCCCCTTCCCCGGCCCCAGCGGCAAGACGAGGGGATGAAGACAAGGGAGACGCGGCCCGGGCGCAGGAGAGCTCGGTCCGTTGTCTTCGGGCTCCGCGCGAGTACTGTTTTTTAGTCGCCCGCCGGGCTGTAAATAAATGTACAGTTTTGTATCGGAGGCTGAGTTTGTCGGTTGAGGATACCCGGGGTGAGATCCTCAGCGCTGCTGCGGCTTGGAGGAGAAGCCCCGGGGAAAAGAACATCACGAAAGATAACTTTGGGGAACGTAGCTACCGTTATATTTACCGTTTGATTTCCATGGTCGCTACCAAACGTTTCACTTACCGGAACTACGAAATGGGAAATTGCGTTGACTCCATGGCTGCTTCGCATACTACTCGGGGTTCCCCTATGGGAAGATGGTGTAATTTTATTGGAGGGGGTTGTTACAGTGGAGAGGCATTAAAGAGAGAGAGAGAGAGAGAGAAATAACTTTATTGAATCGATCCGGCAGTTCAGGGGGAGGGGGTGTGGGAGGGGAGACTCTTGCGTGCCCGCTTGCCCCACGGAGGCGGCGGCCGTGCTGCGAGCCCGAAGGCGAGCACCGGTCGTCTCAGAGAGAGAGAGAGAGACGCTGTACGTGGTATGAGTTTGTCTTTATTTAGGCATTATCATCATTATCTTTACCGTAGGTGACGTCGAGTGTGTTTGGCGTTCCGCTTTGATTATGACCGCCTTATGGTCTGTTAAATATAAAGTCAAGGGCTGTTGTAGTGAATGAACGCTGAAGTTGCTGAAGATGAGGTCGATGCACGTTCCCCGGATGGTTGTGGGCTGCTTGTAATCACGACCAGCCGAGACTCGCCGACGCACGCCGCCGCCGACGACGAAACGTCGAAGGCGCGTGAAGCGTGCTCGTCTCGTGCCGGCCCAGGAAGACACCGGAAAGACTGTCGCTCCAGGAGCCCTTAAAGGGGAAGCGTGCTCGTCTCGTGCCGGCCCAGCAAGACACCGACAATACTGTCGCTCCAGGAGCCCTTAAAGGGTATGCGTGTTCGTCTCGTGCCGGCCCAGGTAGACACCGGCAACACTGTCGCTCCAGGAGCCCTTAAAGGGTAAGACACCACCCTGCATTCAGCAAGCCGAGCATGCGTAGTGAGGATGTGGATGCCACACGGCGGAGGTAGGGACATAGCCCCGACCATGAGATGATTCGAATCTAAAAATAAAGGAAAGCAAAAGTAAAGATGGTTGTGGTTCGTTTCCCCGAAGTCCGGTGTCGATCAGGAACCCTGTCGCCCGGGCTCCGGTTGATTTGGCAGGAGGCTGGCAGGGCGATGGTGTTGAAGTTCTTGGAGATGGCGGTCGAATTGACGAACTCGAGGCGTTGGGGTTGATTAAGTGAAACGAAGGTTTATATACAGCTATTTACAGTGGGA
Organism: Haemaphysalis longicornis; assembly: GCF_048455015.1. Taxonomy (NCBI): domain Eukaryota; kingdom Metazoa; phylum Arthropoda; class Arachnida; order Ixodida; family Ixodidae; genus Haemaphysalis; species Haemaphysalis longicornis. The sequence continues at coordinate 187,851,486 of NW_027526407.1, forward strand.
TAACTGGGTACATGAGTAGTAAAAAGAAAAACTTCAACCTTCAGCTAGACGCTAGCTCCGAGTGCGCACAAATCACCCGAGCTCCTCAACTTCGTCTAACTCTCCTATTCTCGGAGCGTACACAAACCGCTCGAGAAACGACGGCCCAGACTCTGTCTCGCCGCAAGATCCGTCTAGTTGCCCGGTACGGCGCTGTACCCTAAACTTCCGACGCGATCTTAACCTCTAGCCTAGGGGGCTCACAAATCCCAACCTAGCTTTAACGGTCGAGACTCCTTGTTCCGCCGGGAACTGCCCAGCTCAGCGCTCAGACAAGAACCATTTCCAACGGCCAAGTTCGGCCTTACAACACCTCGAGATCACACTCTATCGGGAGGAGGACGACGAGGAAGAAGATCTAGCTCAGAGCGGCAACGCATGGGGTCCCGCATCGAACTCTGTTTTCAGCACCATCCTCGTGTTTTTTGGCACTAGAATAGTACCTTCAGCTGTATAAAGTTTGGCTCCAACGTTTAATACCCAGTTTCATCGCCATCGGAGCACCCGGATACCTGAAATCGACATCTGAAGAACGGCCAGCACCGCCATGGCGGCTGCGACTGCAGCTGCTGTGCCGGAGCTCTCGGCGCACGATCAATCTCCGAGGAAGGTGGATACCAGCATTCAAGAAAACACGATGGACTTCGACGAACTGAGTGGACGCACTATCCCGCAGCCAGGCCCGTGGAAACAAATGCTGAGCGATCGCCGGCGAGCAAAACAAGTCTACCAACAAGCCGCTCAAGCGCCAGGTAAGCCTGACGGCTCCCCTCGTGCTCCGCCTGTTCCCAAACTACCAGAGTCTGATTACAAAATCATCTACCGGCCACGAGACGGGTTGCGCTTAGCAGCTTGGAGTGATCGTCAGATCACCGCGGGGATACAGACAGCCAGCAGAATACCAGAAGGCAGCTTTAACCAACAGGTCGTGATCCAAGTGCAAGCAGTGCAAAATTTGATTGTCGCCAGCACTCCCAATGATGAATATGCGGAAATTCTTAGCGAAGTAACCTCCCTCCAACTCGGCGCTGCAACGTATAACATCCTGCCCTACATAAAGCCCTTTCCAGGCACCGTCCGTGGAGTGATACACGGCCTGGATGTAGGTAGGACTACCGAACAGCTGCCCTACATCATCGCTTCCTCAGGACCCAGGATAGTGCAAGCCCGAATGCTCGGAAAGTCCACCTCCGCTGTGGTGACGTTTGAAGGACCTCATGTGCCTTTTTACATTCGTGCGCATGGACTTCATACCCGCTGCCGACCGTACCGCCGATCTATCCAGTGCTGCACGCTGTGTGGTGATATCGGACACCGACGAGACGTCTGTCCGACGCCAGAAGTATCCGTATGTGCCCAGTGTCACGAGCGTGACCCACCCCCAGAACACGCATGCACCCCGAAGTGCAAACTGTGCGGCCTCGACCATCCAACGGCAAGCAGGGAGTGCCGTAAGAAACTCCGCCCGCCGCCGCCACCCTTGCACGTGCGGGAACGGTTCTCTCGGGCATTGCCAGTGTACCAACGGCATCCCCAACACCAGTCGCCAGCACTTCACAGGGCGCCTCAGCAGCAAGTGCAAGCCCCCACTACGCGACAACATTGCACACCGCATCAAGTAAGCTGGTCCTCAGTGGTCGCTCCTACAGCCGCACCCCGAGAAGATTTTCCCGCTGCGCCTGCACAACAAGCCTCAAAGCAAGATAATCATCCCCGCATACAAAAGCTCGAAGTAGAAAACGAACAGCTGAAGAAGCAGCTAGATGCACAAACGGCTCGCACTGAACAACTCGAACGCCATATTGAAGAGCTGTTAACGCATCTGGAAGCTCTTACGAAGGCACCGACGGAAAAAGCGGTACCGGACCTGCCCACTCCACAGCCAGCGCAACAGACGCCATCGCTCCCTACATTGGAAAATATGGGCAAGCTGGAAAAACTAATCTACGACCTTGGAAGGCAAATGTACAGCCGCATGACGGCTTTGGAAAAACGCTTGGAGGCCAACGAAGCAGTCAAAAGAAAAAGTCGCAAGAACCAAATACCCCAAACCTCCAGCAACCAACAAATGCCCCAAACCTCTAGCAACCCGCCCAGCACAATTCCGTCTGATGATGAATGGGGGTCGTCAAAAGAAAAAAATTAAAGCCATTCCACTCAATGTGAAAGCGGATGGAAGTGCAGAGCAGTGATTCGCCATAATGGACTGTAGCGCCGTTATCCGCTCACTGCCATCACCCTATGAAATTCCAATTTCCCGCCTTCGCAGGGCTCGCGCGCCCCCTGCCTGAAACTGCGCCAGCGGGAGTTCTGTTCTTTTTTGTGCTTGATTTTTCTCCCGCGTTCCGGCGTTGCACTGCCACTTTTTTTCGCTTACTATCGTAAATTGGGCCCACCTCCCCGCGAGGGGGACTCGAGTAAATGCGTCGCATAGGGGGTGGGTGTATTGCGTTAACGGTTAGTGTTTGGGGAGTTGGTGGTAGTGAATGCGTTGCATCAGCAGCTTCTTGACGTAGTTTGAATGAGTCAGGGATATAAGGCGCGTTCGTAGCGTCCCGCCCCGCACAATTCCGTCTGATTATGAATGGGAGTCAGGCTAAAATGGGGAACCAGAAGGGCACCCCTATTCGACCAACGGTTGTATGGCAGTGGAATTGTCGGTCGTATCAAAGTAAACAAAGCTTGCTATCTCATTTCGTATTGCTATACTCACCGACAGTCATCGCGCTTCAAGAGACAAATACCGAACGAGTGACTCTCCGGGGTTACCAAACGTACGCTAGTGATAAGAGAGCGAGGACAGCGATCCTGGTTCAAGCAAGCCAAACAGCACAGATGCATACCCTACCAACAGACTTGGATTATACATTTGTCGAGATCATCCCGTACAAGAAGATGCAAGCCAGCATCTTCGTTTTGAATATTTACAGTCCCCCATCATTATCCCTTGGTAAAATCGATCAACTTTTCAAGACGGTTAAGCAGCGCGCCAAAGGACATGCCTTGATAATCGTCGGTGATTTTAATGCACACCACACTACGTGGGGGTATCAAAGAGACAACACGAAAGCGCAGACGTTATACGAAGCGATTTGTAATAACAATTTCCATTGTGTAACAACATAGATACCCCAACGAGAATTGGCAACAGTGTCTCTTGCGACACGACCCCGGACCTTCCGCTGACCCATGGCATCAAAGATCCAATTTGGGAATGCCTAGACGAAACACTTGGCAGCGATCATTACATTATCCAGCTGCAGCTACCCCATCACAAAGCCCGATCATCGAAAATAGGCACAGCTCGCTTCACAGATTGGCAAAAATTCCGCAAAACAGCACCAGCCTGCCCCATCCAAGCAATAGAAGATTGGACAGCAGAAATGCTTGCAGCCGCCCAAAAACACACGAAGGCAATTACGCTGACCGAAGATTGCCCGGCTGTAGACACGCACTTACTACACCTTTGGGAAGCCCGAAGAGGACTAACCAAAAGGTGGAAAAAATGAAAAACCAACAGGAAGATTCGGGTCCGTATAGCTCGGATAACGAAAGAAGCAGCTGAATATTCAAAGCAGCTCAGCCAGCAAAATTGGTCTCAATTCTGCACAACACTACAAGGTACACTCGGCACTCGTCGTACGTGGCACCTACTTCGGTCTTTAATGGGAAACAGAGAGAGTAAAATGGCAACAGCACATCCACTCAAAAGATTGATACATAACTACCAAGGCACAGACGAAGACCTCATCGAGGAATTGAAGAAACCGTGGGAGGATACAAGCAAAACGGCACCTCTCCCTACGGCACCGTACGCGGGCGCTCCTAACCCAGAAATGGAAACCCCTTTCAGCCTCGTCGAAATAGAGACAGCAGCGCACCATCTAACCCGAAATACAACGCCAGGAAATGACAAAATTCCCAACAAATTACTCCGGAATCTGGATACAGAAGCATTAGAGGTTCTTCGAAATCACATCAACGAACAATGGACGACCGGGAAGCTCCCTTCTTCATGGAAGCACGCAGACATCACACTAATACCCAAACCTGGAAAACCGCTCGCTCCCGGCAACCTACGGCCCATCTCCCTCACATCATGTGTAGGAAAGCTACTGGAACTCATGGTGCATAATCGCCTTTCTCCTAATATCGAAGATGGTGGACACTTCCCAGACACTATGTACGGATTTCGGCCACACTTATCCATTAAAGATGTCCTGCTGCAACTGAAAGAAGAGATCATTGATCGCCTTGCCAATACCCGCAAGAGATGCATTTTTACCCTGGACATCAAGGGCGCGTTTGATAACATCAGTCATAAGGCCATCCTCCAAGGTCTAGCCTCCATTGATTGTGGACAGCGCATGTACGACTACGTCGCAGCCTTTCTAACCGACCGTACAGCAACAATTGGCATCGGACACTTCCGCTCAACAAAATTCAATACAATTTCCCGAGACACTCCCCAAGGCTCAGTTATTCCCCCGCTCTTATTCAATATTACTATGAAGGACCTTCCACCGCTACTGAAAGATATCCCGCATCTTAGACATGCTCTCTATGCGGACGATCTCACCCTGTGGACACCAACAGGATCAATAGGGGAACAACAAGATGCTCTGCAAGCAGCCATAGATGAAGCCCAACGCTACCTTCACGATAAAGGGCTCGAATGTGCTCCGGAGAAGTCGGCTCTCCTCACTCTCTGCATCGGGACGGCGCACCAACGAAAGCGCAGCATTCCCGACCCGGAGCTTACCATCAACGACCAGACAGTACCAACTGTATCTAAACTACGCATCCTAGGTCTTACACTACCAAAAAATGGATCAGGCCTTCATACAGTTGCACCGCTTCAACAGACACTCAATCAGCTAATCCGCCTCATAAGACGCGTGTCAAACCGCCGATTTGGCTTGCAAGAGTCAGACACAGTGCGCATTGTCCAAGCCATACTCATAAGCGGGGTAGCTTACGGAACCCCTTATTTGGCCCTGAAAACATCTGAAAAATCCAGGCTCAATGTCATGATTCGTCAAGCATATAAGACAGCCTTAGGACTGCACCAAAAAACAACGACGAAGAGATTATTGCATCTTGGACTACATAACACATAGGAGGAAATACAGGAGGCGCATCGTAGCTCTCAACTGGAACGCTTACGCCTAACACCAACGGGACGAGCTACACTGCGACGGCTGGGATAGGCCATACCGCCACTGCAAGACCATAAGGAGCAGGTTCCACTCCAACTCAGACAAGCCATCAGGGTAGCCCCCATCTCAAGAAACATGCACCCACTCCACAACAAAGCTCGACGCATAGCAAGAGTACGAGCCATGAATAATAAATACGGCGACAATCCAACAACAAGGTATACGGACGCGTCTCCGTACATAAACAAGCCGGCCCACGTCGTGTGTGTCGCCAATGCAGCAGGGCAAGTAACAACCGCCCTCACCGTCCGCACAACATCAACGGAAGCTGCTGAAGAAGCCGCTATTGCCCTGGCCATCACGACGGGAAAAGATGCAATCACAATTTTGACGGATTCGCAGGCGGCGTGCCGCAGTTACCAACGAGGCCGCATCAGCAAAACGGCACTTGAAATTCTTAAAGGGGCACTGACACAAAATTTTGAAGGCGAGGAAACTTCGGAGATAGATTGGTGGGAACACATATACATCATCTGCAAAATATCAGCGGCGAATACAGCCTAGAACATATTTAAAATCAATTTTAAAGTGTGCGAAACGCAACCGAGCAGCCAGCAGAGGACCACGCGCAATCGACATCCCGAGGATCTTGTGTAAATAAACAACAGCCCAACACGTCACGAGTTTGTGTTTGCCACTTTCGCACTGCCGGCGTTTTTCGCCGGCTCGCCCGTCTCGCCGCTCCAATCGGAGGGCCGGAGGGCGGAGCTTCTGCTCTCGAGAACGAACGACCCGACCGTTGGCGGCGGAGGCGCCGTGATTTCGTCAGCTCATCGGGCAGCTGGCCGCGACCAAAGTTCTACAGCGATTCCAGGCACTCTGTTTTATTGCTGTTTATTGCCATTGGATGCGAAAACGCGCCGGAGACACGAAAAGCCCACTGAGTTAGCCGCACGGTCGCTGTGCAGGCGGCAGCCACGGCTGCGAAGTGGCCCAGGCCGGCGCAGGTAGCTCGAGTGATAGCTTGTTACCGCTGCACGAAATTGTCCCCAAGTCCCGACCATGGTGGCTTACATGAGAAAGGAGTTAATGATTCGATGGCGGGTTGCATTAAAAATTGTCATCTGCACCGCTTACGAGAGCGGCACTCGAATATCCGCCGCAATGCTAAGCCGAACACATCTGTAGGCGGACCTGTAGGCAAGAGAGTGAAATGCTGGGCTTGTTGGTTCATACTGTTGCAAAAAAGAAACCAGCGGCAAGCACACGCAGGACAAGAGAAGGAGGGACACAAACACAACGCTGGACTACCAACTGATTTAATCGGGAAACTACGATACCCTTATATACAAAACCACGCGCACGCGCACACCTTGACAGCATGAAGAGACAACTTTATACATCTAGGAAGTGAAATTCTTTATCTGTTAGAACAACAAGAAGACATGTGTCAGCGTTCCTTCGGTTGTTCTAACAGATAAAGAATTTCACTTCCTAGATGTATAAAGTTGTCTCTTCATGCTGTCAAGGTGTGCGCGTGCGCGTGGTTTTGTATATAAGGGTATCGTAGTTTCCCGATTAAATCAGTTGGTAGTCCAGCGTTGTGTTTGTGTCCCTCCTTCTCTTGTCCTGCGTGTGCTTGCCGCTGGTTTCTTTTTTGCAACCTGTAGGCAGACCGGCCGGCTGCTCCCAGCGCGCGTCTTGCCACCCACCGTCTCGAGCGTCGCGCGTCGTTCTTTAGCCGCGGTAGCATTTGCACTCGCAGCGCCTGCGTCACATCCACGGTCGCTTTTTAATTAAGCGCCTCACGAGATCAGTACGTGGGGGCATTCGCAGAAACTGCCGTCGATGCGGATTCGACAGTGCTACGGCGGCTCTGCTCTTTGATATCCCTCCCACGGTCACGTGGTCAGCTTTGTTCACACAAAATCCACAAAATCCATCGTTTCGCGGCACTCGCTGAAACCGAAACTGCGACTGCCCGCATTGAAAATGCCTCTAATTAAACAACCGTCTCACGCTGAAGCAAATGAGGTTTCTACAGGTTATAAGTAGGCCACTAGCTACTTATCGCAACAAAAAACACAAGATGCAAAATTTTTGTATCAGTGCCCCTTTAAGAATACTGCTCACATACCTGAAACGCGGCTCATTTGGATACCTGGACCCGAATCTCTCGAAGGTAATGAGGTGGCTCACGCCGCTGCCCGCGCGCTTATACACCGGGCCATTACCATAGAGGGACAAACACCGCTTGCGGCCTCCAAAACAGAACCGCTTGTTAGGTATGCTGACATTCTCACTTACTACCGTCAAGGCCGAAGAACCTTCCCGACTCCGCATTCCCAGTTAACAAGAGCAGAAGCCGCCACCCTTCGAAGACTACAGGCGAATACGGACCCCCACAGAATCCTACTCTATGCGATTTACCCCACCCAATACCCGTCTACTTGCAATTTCTGTCCAACGCCCGGTACACTGTACCACCAGATTTGGGAGTGCCAGAAGACCCCAGGCCTTGCCCCAATAACCTCCCCCTCCTACAAGCAGTGGGTGGACCGCCTGACGAGCCAGGACTTTGGGATCCAGCGTGAACTGACGAAGAGGGCCTGGACCGCCAGCCGAGCTCAGGGTATTCCGGAATATGGAAGCCCCCCACCGGGCTGGTGCCCTAACATCTGCACCAGCTTGGCAAATAAAGATTTATTCATCACTCTCTCGGGAACGCCCCTGTAACGTTCGTACACGCGTAAGGGAGTGCCCAAATTCACGTAGACAGCTGTCACTCAGCGCGCTACGGAATATTCAATGAGGCGCCGCCATCTTTGGGTCAACGGCACGCTCGCGGACGAGCAAGTGCGCGCGACCCCGCGGGGTGAGAGCGAAAGGCGGTGACAGTGCACTGTGCCGACCGGGGCGCGTTAACAATGGTGTCTCGCGCGGCGCGCGCTTCGACGCCGGTAATTCCACCTCCTCCGCGCGTCACGTCGACGGTTCTCGGAACCCGGCGGTGCCGTCTGCGTTCTCAATGGGGGATTATCCCTGTGGTATTCGGTGGGCCAGACAATCCGTCTCCCGTGCGCGCCGTGACGAAGTGGCGACGGCTGCGGCGTAGAGTCCACAGTGCTGAGCCGCCAGACAGAGTGGCGGGTTCTCACGCGCAGCCCGGGCGCCTGGCCGCCGATCTCATAAGTGGACCTTACACCAAACATGAAAAGTATGTAGAGAAATAAAACAAGAAGGAAAGTGGGGGAATGAGAGGCAGTGGGCGGGAAGGCACTGATAGCAGTGATCATACACACTGGAATCTTTTTGAGGGTAGCCCGGCATGGCCTGGGACTAGCACGGGAGACGGCCAGATTCCGAGATGAATAAGTGTACGGCGGAGCAAAGATCTGCGCGGCTAAAATCCAGTGCGTTCGCCCCGAACGATAAGGTTAAAGGTATAGACAGTGGGAGGGCCAATTGGTTAAACCTGCTTTTCAAGTATCATTTTCATATGGAGGAGTACCCTCGGCAGAAGAGGAAAAAAGGTTCAGCTGCCTCTAATTCGTTACAAAATGCAAAGAGTGGTGAAGGGGTGTCATGGGAAGAATTCGCAAGGACGAAAACAAACGCCAGTTGAAGAAGACGACGCAAAGAAACTACAAAGATTGGCCGATACCCTGATTGGGTATGTGCCATATCTGAAGGCACAACAACAACAACAGACGACATGCGCGAGATTCTCCGCCAAGTTGACTTACTTATGAGCTCCATTCCAATATACCCTGACGTTCAGCTGTATGTTTACGCCGACGAGCTCGCTTTCTTTGCATCGGCCAAATACATTCACACATTATACCAAGGTCTCCAGACCTATCTGTGTGTCTTAGAGGCTTGGCTAGATGGTCTATACTTAAGCTTAAATGTGGGCAAATGTGCTCTCTTTGTCTTTCCAGTGGACGGCCCAGTCTCCATTTCTCTTATTTACCTCCAACAAACCATTCCCAAGGTCAATTTCCTAAAATACCTAGGAGTAATATATGAATACACTTTAAATTGGCGTCCGCACTTTGAATACATTGCTTCTAAGGGCGCGCGGTCTGTTTCGCTATTGAGAAGCCTTAGTCATACGAAATTTGATATGCGCTGTGACACCTTATTAATGATTTACCTAATATACGTCCGACCAATCCTTGAATTTGGACGTGTGCTCTTCTCAGGAAGTGCACATTACACACTTCGGCAGCTAGTAACGCTAGAACGGAAAGCCCTCAGGCTATGTCTGGGTATTCCACGATATGTGCCAACAAACGTTTTATACATGGAAGCTCGAATTCCCACACTACTCTCCCGCCTGCACGCCCTCACTGTTGATGCATTCCTAAGAGTTATGGCGTCGCCCACATCCAGACCGCAGACTGCCTTTGTAACATGGCCGTCGTTGTTTTTCAGCAGCCCATGGCCCCGGTTCAAACGCCCACAAGTGATATTTGTTCAATCTTTACTAGACCCGTTACGTGTGGCCCAATTATCTGTTACCGTAAGTAATCGTTATGCCTTATCCTTAGATGTTGTTTTCGATGAAATTTTCCCCAAGAATGCTAAATTGCTCCCGTCAAATCTCTTATCCGGTCTTTTGCAGGATCAGCTTACAGGTTTTCCTTCTCATGTCATTATTGCCACTGATGCCTCCGTCCGAAATGAGAAGGCGGGCGGGGGTATTGTTTCTTCCGATTTAGAGTGGGGAACTTGATTTCACTAGTTTTTTTTCATGCAGAATACTTGGCAATTATCCTGGCTCTTCGAAAATTAGATTGACTCTCTTTCAGTTTGCACTACTCTTTCGTCCCCAAATACATCTACTCTAAGCCGAGTCCTTAATTATTTATTGCCTTCATCATTACGAGAACTTCGTTTGGTGTGGGTGCCTGGACACGCTGGCATCTGGATTAACGAATCGGCATATCCGTTGGCGGGACTTGCATTGGATGGCCGAGTGGTGGAAATCCTGCCGCCCATACGTTTCCTCACCTCGGCACTTTTCCTTAGACTAGGCCTCCTACAAAGCATGACTGAAACTGCGTGCGTAGGCTCAGAGCTTGTGCACCTCCGGTACTCATGGCAGTGCCGGATTAGTCAATCACGAGAATGTGAAGGTAGCCTAACTAACTTTCGCTCTGGCGTACCAAATTTAAATTATTATTTGCACCGCTGTGATCTGGCCCGCTCACCCCTTTGTGCATTTTGTAATGAATTGAGACAATAGAACATTTTTTCCTCCTCTGCCGAAGGTTCACCTCCACACGAAAAAGATATCTGGGAAACTCTTTTAATCAATTGGCCCACCCAATCTCTGTTCCTCTAATATTATCATCCGGAGCGAAACTCCTGGGTTTCCGCCGCGGGGATCTTTGCCGCGCTGTACACTTATTCATTTCTGAATCTCGCCGCCTACCGTGCTAGCCGCTATGTACTCACTGTCTTCCCACTCACTGCCTCCCCTTCACTACCGTATCTTCTTGCTTTAGTTATTAACGTACTTCTCACGGCTGTCCTTCTGTCTATCCTTTGGTTATTCATAAGTGTTGATATTATAGTTGGTGTGTCCTCTCTGCTGCCGTACCTCATTTTCTGGCCGTCCACTTATTAGATGCGAAGCATCTTATGGTCGGGGCTATATCCCTCCCTCCGCCGTGCGGCGTCCACACCCCCACTGCGCATGCTCGGCTTGCTGAACGCCCGGTGGTGTCTTACCCTTTAAGGGCTCCTGGAGCGACGGTGTTGCCGGTGTCTTCCTGGGCCGGCACGAGACGAGCACGCTGGACCGCCGCTAGGGGGCCGAACGGAGCTGGTCGCCCTCACCATGGCTCCGTAGTTTTTTTTTTCGAACTAGTGGCCGTTTTATTTGTCAATGCCACTTGTTCTTTACTCGTTCGCGTCGTGAACGTGTTCCGCACCTTTGGGGACCAACATCTGGACCCTACGACCACCGGACTGCGAGATATCGCCTCCCTTTGGTGACCGCCGCCGGAACCGCCTCTCTTCGCCTTTTGTAGTACCTGTTAATACACAACCTAATTGGTGATATTCAGAAATTTAGTGAAAGGAGTCCCATTGGTGGCAAACAGTGCGCAAAAGGTAGCGTTTCTCTAGCGGCCAGATGTCTGTATGTGGTTTGTACATTTTGTTTTCCCGCCCTGCAAACCAATAATTAACGTATCTTTGCCGTACGACCACTTAATTCCGTCGGGTGCCGGTTACTGGAGGTGCTGTCGAACAAGTTCATCCAGCCGTGCGAAGGCAGCGCGAAATGGACGCGAAGCTGCGCCAAAACAGGCCCAAAACAACTGTCGTTAAAGCAGACGACAAAGCCTTACCGCAGACGCCACCACCGGCGAGCAGGCACTTCCGCGTGGGGAACGCTGGGTAAATTCGCCGCGCCATCTACAGGGTGCTCAATGAGTGAAAACCTCTGCAACCCCCGTCCCCCCCGCCGCCGCCTCCGCCGCGTTAGGAGTTTGTTATCCCGCACGCCACGAAAGAACCTTAGGCTGGTAGAGCTAGAAAGCTTTGCTTTAAAAGCTGCACCACCCACGTACCATGAAGTCGACCAGCCTTCAGACGCAACGGAAAGCGTCAAACGTGAACCGCCAAGGCCGTCGGCCGAACGCAGCTTTGTGCAACAGCGAGCCAACACTGGACAGGAGAGCGTCGAGAGAGAGAGACGGAGAGATAGATAGATAGATAGATAGATAGAGAGAGAGAGATAGAGAGAGAGAGAGAGAGAGAGAGAGAGAGAGAGAGAGAGAGAGAGAGAGAGAGAGAGAGAGAGAGAGAGAGAGAACGCCTTTAGTGAAAGCGGAAGAGGCCAGCCCCACTAGCGGTAGGGCTTGCTACTTCAGATGGGGTTAATACAGTGAGGTGATAGCGGGAAATAGGGAGAAAAAGAAAAGGAAAGAAAGAAAGGGTACGTGGAGGGGAAATTCACACATATATAGAATGCATATGCTCTGAGGGTTCACAGAACCTCTTCTATCCCTGTTTCCACAAGAAAAGTAAGCAGAATTTTTGTTCCCAGCACTGCCTCATCACGATTTCGCCGGGGTCCAAGGAAATGTGAGAGTTCTAGAGGACCACCGCGTCGTAGTTGCACAAGTGCCTTCGATGAGGGTCGATTCAACTGATGCTGCTTTCCCCGAAAGAATGACGAGATGCGGCCGAGTTAGGCCACCGGAAGGACTCGGATTCAACGACTGACGTTGCAAGTGTTTTGTGTTTTCCGTTTTTGGTGTCGGCAATGGCGCTTCCAAAACAGGGTGGGACATCGTCGTGACGTGTGGGGTCATGTATTGAGGTGTGAAGTGTTTTTGGTTTCTGCGGACAATGTTGTTTTCAAAACAGGGGTGATGTGACGTCACCGTGGTGTGTGGTAGCCCGGAGCGTGTGGCATTTCTATTGGGCCCGGGACGTCACGTGGCCATTCGGACAGTGTATATTTTGGGGTAGAAGAATAAGCGAGGGTTATTGGTCATCACACGAGAGTTGTCTGCCATCCACTAACACGCTGGCGCCTCTCTAGGTGGGAAGCTACAACTTGGCGACGACTCCAGATGAACTCCCACCCCTGCCCTACCCGCTTCCACCTCATCGTCCCGACCCAACAACTTTCCCTGTGCAGTTACTATGTATCCCCGGATTGTCTGGTTGTACGACATAGTATGGAGATGACAAAATACCCCAGATTTGCTTCCGCTTCCCTACCCCTTCCCCGACCAGTGGATGGCCTCTCTGCCCAAACCCTACGCGGATACCCAGCTCAACCTCGTGACCCGAGGAATTCCGGACTGTGGACGCCTTCCTCGTGGTGAGGCCCATGAGATCAGCCTCCATGATTGCGGAATTATCCTCTCTTTTTCGCGGTGGTTGTTACTAGCGTCTAGCACCCTTCACTGCCGCGTACGCAAAATTAGGCAAGCACCTTGGCATGTCTCGCATGGTGTAATCTGCCTCGCGCAGTTACTGCAATGCGGACGAATTCGTTGACGAATTCTCAATGTCTTGTCGTGTCCTTTTATACGTCTGACATCAGCACCATGACTTTCGGCTTTACACACTTGGGATTGTGACAAACGTTCCCGGCCTTTTGTAGCGTAAGCTACACTGGCCGAGGTTGAGCAGTTTCGCGTGGCTCCTGGAGAGCCGTTCTGCGCATGCGTGAGGAGCAGTGACGTCTCACGGCGCACAGCTGGCGCGCCGGAGCCGCCGCTGCGATTGGATTGGATTAGAAATCGTTTTAGCAGCAGTAAGCATAATAATCAGGTAATCCTAGAAAACCTAGAAAACCTAATCCTAGAAAGGAATAACCAGCTGAAACTTAGCTCACGGCATAGCCGAGCTATGCCGTGAGCTAGCCGAGGCATAGCCGAGCTAAGCCACTGCTCATTTTTTTCGGGGACCCCGTAACGGGGTTCTGCCCAGGTTTATCTACGCTGGGTTCTCCAGAACGTCCTAACAGATTTGGATGCTTTTTCCTATTATTTGTTTTTGGTATTATTCCATTTCAATGAATTCCCCATTCTTTGGTCTTCTGACCCCTCTTAAGTTAGCTGTTCTGACTGCCAGATTTCATCCACAACGCACTCAAAATTATGACTCAGTTGTCCCTTGGAGACAGAAAGAAATTAGTTTTCTAAACCTGATTACTGCCCCGATTAAGTATGTGCCATTCGTCGAGTAGCATCATCATCATCATCATCGCGAAGGAGGAAATGGCTTCTGTCCCGCAGCTGGTCTTCGTTATTGCTGCTATGTTTCAACGGGCACCCGTTGTCCAGTCCAAGTCTTACCTTGACAAGTACAAGACCGGTAAGTGCCCTGCACTTCCCCCCTTCGAACATTGAAATTCTCCAGCGCAACGGTGCTGCAGCTACTCACAGATAAAGAGACGGCTAGAGTGCCGTCCAACAGCATCCGAAGTTCTTAGGTTGGATTGGGGAGGATAACAATGTCTGACATGGTATCGGGTTGGCGTAGGGGTTCTGTTTACCTTCATTCAAAGGGTGGAAGCTTGAATTCGGGGTTTGTTACCTCTTTTCAATTTTTTAATTGTTCTAATTTAGAATAAATTTTCGGTGCCTTGGATTATTTTTTTAGGTTTTAAATGATTGGTCTTTGTTAGGTTAGGCTTGCTTACACGCTCACGTTATGTTCGCTTAGGAAGGGCGAATTGATGACTGACACAGCGCTCCTGATAAAAAAGGCCGCTGGACGTCACTTTAACGGCGCACTTATAGTGAAGTCGGAAGACCATCTAGACGCAATGGTGAATAAAGCATGTAGCAAGTCCGTAGTGAAGTCGGAAGACCATCTAGACGCAATGGTGAATAAAGCATGTAGCAAGTCCGTGTGACGCTGTGATGTGAGCAACGCCGCGATACAATTTAGGCCCCGCCTACAAGCCCATGGCTACGCGCCTGTGGCTCTGAAAGACCGACTTTGACTGGATTGACGCACACGTTAACATTTCTTGTGTTTCTCCGTATCACTCGTGAGTGGAATCTTCAGAGCTTATGCATAGTTACTTCCTGTCCGCAGTCGCGAATCGTTGAGCTGTTACAGTTAGCCAAGCATGATCGTCGCTTGAGTGGAAAGAGTCCAACTGAGTGCCCAGAGTCAGGTACGTGGTAGAAGCGCACAGAAAATATCAAAGCCGCTAGTTTCTATAAAACCTTTCCTACTTACTCCACACAAGTAAGAAGCGGAACAACAAAACTAGGAGGTTGTAGGCAGCCATACACATCATAGCGCAGCCAAGTTACACTACTGGACAAAACAAAACAAAAAAATACTTCCACGCAATTTTCTCAAGGTTTGCGAATCTTGTTCAACTCAATTACCGCAAAAAACATGCAATGCATAAGTAAGCATACACAAAACACGGGCCCTGTTTGTTTTGTGTGTTTTTAAACTATGCCGTGTTTTTCGCGCTGTTCTTTCCGTATTCACTTGTCAACCCTTGTCGGAAGCACCACCTCTGCACAGCCTGACATCGACTTAGTCCGGTTAAGAGTACTCGCCTTGAGGGATCGTTGATTGATTTCCAGATAAAAAGAAATAATCGGGCACTTTAATCTGATAGTCCGGTTAAGAGTACGCGCCTTGAGGGATCGTTGATTGATTTCCAGATAAAAAGAAATAATCGGGCACTTTAATCTGATAGTCCGGTTAAGAGTACTCGCCTTGAGGGATCGTTGATTGATTTCCGGATAAAAAGAAATAATCGGGCACTTTAATCTGATAGTCCGGTTAAGAGTACTCGCCTTGAGGGATCGTTGATTGATTTCCAGATAAAAAGAAATAATCGGGCACTTTAATCTGATAGTCCGGTTAAGAGTACTCGCCTTGAGGGATCGTTGATTGATTTCCAGATAAAAAGAAATAATCGGGCACTTTAATCTGATAGTCCGGTTAAGAGTACTCGCCTTGAGGGATCGTTGATTGATTTCCGGATAAAAAGAAATAATCGGGCACTTTAATCTGATAGTCCGGTTAAGAGTACTCGCCTTGAGGGATCGTTGATTGATTTCCAGATAAAAAGAAATAATCGGGCACTTTAATCTGATAGTCCGGTTAAGAGTACTCGCCTTGAGGGATCGTTGATTGATTTCCAGATAAAAAGAAATAATCGGGCACTTTAATCTGATAACTTGGTATGAAGGTGCCTAGCAATATGCAGACTAGTTTTCGGCTACGGCGCATTCACGACTCCCCCTTCTTTTTTTTCTTCCTTTCACGCAAATTACTCCAACAGGCGGATTGGACGCACTTCACGCTGCAGCCTAATCAAAGCCAGTGTTCTCCGCGTGCTGCCGTTTTAAGCCCGTGCCGTCACGTCCATCCTGTCACAGCGCACGCATTAAGCTAAATATTGTTCCATTCTGCCGCGGTTTCGGCTAAGCTTTGTGGTTGGAGCACTTCGCTGCTGCTCGGGTGATCCGGGTTCCAATCCCACACTCACTCCATTTTTAAGTGCAGAGCAATTTATGGGTTCGCGTTGTCGTCGTGGCTCGACACGGCATTCTGTCGTAGCGGCTGTCGTCGCGCGGCGTACCCCAGAGACTTCGAAAGCCAAGAGGTTTACATAGTTATAAGCGTTCGAAACCCGTGAACCGCTGGCCCTTGTCACACATCTTCCCGTTGTTTAGCGCAAATAAAACTGCCGGTACATTTGAGGGAAAATATACGTACTTAACCTTCAGCGCCCACGTATATATAGTTAGGAACGTTCATTGGGTTGCTTTGTACGACAGTAAGTGAAAAAATTGGCCGCGTATCTGCTTCTTTCGTTGCAAATGTCGTCAAAAGACGATAGTAGTTACGACTTTTGCCAAGTAAATGCCTCCCCTCGATTTCCCGCTCACCTCTCATGTTGTTCCTCTTGCGTCGCGCTCCTCCCAAGGTAAAGACGCCAAAGGTTTGCTTAAATCATTTTAAATTTCCCGCGTTCCACTGCTCCAAACCGGGTGTCTCGATGCCAACGCTGCCGTACGGCGAAGACACGCGTGAATCGAGGCGCCCTACTCCAACGTTTATAGAACCGCGTTTCCCAACTCCACGTGTGTTGCAAGCAGAACGTGGAATCTATGTAGTGGAACCTTTCGTAACTGCTACCGGTTGATTCCTTAAAATTGCCGCAAGAAGCTATAGTGGCGCGGGCGACAGCAGGCGACGGCGAAGTGAATTTTTTTCTACAGTTGATGAAGTATTTAATTTCGCCAAAGTCAAGCATGTATGATTTTTTATAAAGGAACACTGCAAACATCACTTCTGTATGAATTTGTTCTCTTATATTTGCGTTATGTCTTGTTCTTCTTCAACAATGCTGACAGGTATGAAAATTACACCGGACTTAGACCGGTAGATTTAGCTGTGACTATATAAGACTATTGCGCAGGCATCGTTTTACTTTGGCCGGGTGGCTGAATCGAGTCACAGACAGACAGACGGACAGACAGACATACAGACACACCAAAATTTCTGGGTTTAAGTAGCCCAAGAAAGACTACCGTCTTTAAAAAAAGTGGCAGTGCAACGCCGGAACGCACGGGAGGAAAAGCAAGCACAAAATAACAAAACTCCCGCTGGCGCAGTTTCAAGCAAGGGCCGCGCGAGCACTGCGAAGGCGGGAAATTTGAAATGCGTTGGGCGAACCTACGTTGAAGTCATCAGGAGAGGAATGACGGCGGCGAAGAGCGTGATGGGTGGTAAGTGTGAGCGGATAACGGCGCCACAGCCCATTACGGTGAATCACTGCTCTGCACTTCCGACAGCTTTCCTACTGAGTGGAACGGCTTTAAGTTTTATTGTTTAAAGCGCGGCCATTTTGGTGCCGTTCGTTCGACGCGCCGACGTATGCGACTACGATCACTTTTCGCGTTCGATGAGACACCCACTGCACCTTAATATTTAGTCTGTGTTCTGTGTCGGCCAGTTGCATATCTACTGTAGCCTCCCATACCCTGCATTGTCAGGAAAGTTCCCGTTGGACACAAACCGAAATGTAAGTTAGAAAACGACTGAAGGAATTTGAAGCGCAGTTATCGGAAAGAACGTTTGTCTGCCAACGATATGTTTGTTCTGAGAGCGCATGTGTCTACCAAAACCGGCAACGTCGCTCAAAAACTGCGAATACAATCAATTATAACCTGCCATGCGGGTAGAAAATTTACCACTTTTGTAGAGCTATTTTGCCAGGAAGGTGCGAGATTCTATATTTCACCGTAGCTGATTACGACGGAAATTTCGTATATTTATTGCTGCTTTCATTTTAATGCCTGAAAACCGTTAAGAGGGTTTTGAAGTACTTTAATTTGAAGGGGGATCGTCATAATAGCCTAGAAGGGATGTCACGAGGAGGGAAAAGAAACATGAATAAACAAAAATTAAAATGCGCTACTATCCCGACTAGAGGGGAAGTAGGGCGGCTGCTTAATTAGGTGAAAACAAGCCAAGAGGCGGCTGTCTGATGCATATTGCTACGCCGATATATTGTGCTTGGACGACATAAATACAGACGCTAATGTGTACACGGACGTAAAATCATCTCGCACAGCTTCGCGCAACCTCAGTCTGGCGCAGTATCCCACGAATACAGCCCCACGCAGTCCCACGCAGTCTCACAACGCTCAATCAGTTTGATGCAGCCTAACATTGAACGTCTATAGAGCCGGGACCAATACCTCTGAGGATTATTTTAGGACCATGCATTTGTCACTCGAAACATCGCCAAGCTCTATGGAGTTTGTTCTCGCTTTTGAATGACATTGCCCTAATTTCAGAATTGTAAATTATGTGGCCTAAGCTCAGAACAAAAATCAAATGCGTGGAAGTCCGTTATCGCGCCAAGCCCACTACGGATTTTTTCCCCTTTTTCTTTCCTTCTTGGACCTTTTGTTACCCTATACCCAACCAACACCAGAGAAGCATGCAGGCGACTGTAGATGCCGGCGAGCCTCTCTGCTTTTAAATAAAGAGCCTTCTCTCTTTCTCTCTCTCTCTCGGTCTCACGAGTTCTCAAGCTTAACAAGACTGACGCCGTCTGAGGGCTTATACTTATCCCGTCTTAAAGGAGCCATGAAGACAGAATACAAGTTGGGTTTATTAGAAAGACTGCTTAGTCCCGATAACAATGATACCAATATCATCGCAATCTTCGAACAAATAACGGAGATATTAAAGAAAACGTGTGAGGCAGTCGCGACCTCCTAGCCAATTTCCCGCAACTTTTCTATGACGTCACGGAACCTTGTTTGTGCGATTGGCGGCCGCTTAACTGACCTGTCGCGACGACACATGACTGGACGTCTGTAATGGGGCCTCTAGTTCCAATTGACTGCATCACTTGAATGCTAACGTGCACTGAAAATTATGTTTTATTGTTGGCCCGTATGACGTCATTCTTGCTCATAACACGTCACTGGGGCGCAGAATTTGAAAGTTTTTAAATACTTCTTGCTTTTTTTTCGTTAAAAAACATCTTTTGTGGCTCTAATGGAGCTGAGTGAGATACTGAATCCTAGTTTTTTCAAATTAAACGAAGTTGTATTTTCTCTTCATGGCTCCTTTAAGTGTTCGTCGGCTCAAAGCGACTCACACTGTCTAGGGGCCTAGACTCCCACAGTCTCAAATAGACTCAGACTCACCGGGTCTTACGAGGGAAGACTAACCTAACATCACCACTCACGAGGGCACGCACTTACCCAAATTAGCCTCACGCAGTCGACCCAGGGCCCAGAATCACCCAATGGGACGAGGACTAAGATAGAGCACTGCATGGGCCCGGGGTGACCGGAAAGCCCGGGCCCGGCCTGAAGCGTTTATCGGAAGGCCATGGCCGGGCTCGGGCTTGAAGCCATAGGCCTGGGCTGCTTATATTGCTGCTTGAATATTGCCGCGTGACAATATTTCCGATGTGAGGTGTAGAAGAAAGCAAGTAAAAGAATGTTCTGGGTTACTTTCACGCGCTTCTTGATGCGAGTTGTCAGCATCGTTTTAAAAACATTTCTTGCTAGGTGTAATACTCCCTGTGCTCTTATTTTAGTGGCATTTCATATGCTGCCATAAGATTTGGTACAACATACCAAAGATATTCAAAGGAACGCCGTAACGGGGAAGGGATTCATTCAGGTAACCGGGAGCTTTGCACCTGTCTCCATGTACACGTGTGCTATATGTCGTACGGATCGAAATGCGACCGACTTGGCCGGTAATGGAACTCGCGTGTTGAAGAAACAGTACCGCCGGACAACCACTGCCGGTTGAAACATTTCAATGCATGTACAGTAGGCATGCATTGAAACGCGGTTCCTTAATTTTCTAACACCTCGCGATGTAGAGCGCGTACGGCTTTAATGGCATGCGATATTTGTTTTTTTGTTCGCGGACACGAACAGGACTGAATCCTAGCCATACAAGCTTGGCTTGAATAAGATAGGGTGTCCTGTTAAAAAATAAAAGAAGCCCACACTAACGTGCAAGTGACGGTAGCGAAGCTGAACGCAAATTTCACAACCATCACGAAGGTTTATGTCCACAATTGCAGCCGATCTGCCTCTCCTTCGCTGCCGCAACGACATTTACTCCATCTTTCTTGCTATAACTGCGAAGAATCAAATCGAAGAAGCAGAACAAACGAACGGAACAGGCGCCCGCGGGTGCAGCGTGTACTCACTCTATCACGTGTTATGCGTCAAGCAGGTGGCTTGATTTCTCGCCTCACAGTCACAGCCGAATAAGTAAGCCTTTTGACTCACGGGCACAAACCCGTGGTCGTAGCCGAGTTCGTAAGACGGCCGACTCTAACGCCGTCTCTCTACTAGAAACAGGTTCGAATCCTACCGGTGCCGCTGATTTCTTGTATTTACAGTGCTATACTGAGTTGCTAAACAGCTTGGCACTCAAAAATTGGGCCCATCTCCCGGCGAGGGGGACTCGAGTAAATGCGTCGCATAGGGGGTGGGTGTATTGCGTTAATGGTTAGTGTTTGGTGAGTTGGTGGTAGTGAATGCGTTGTATCAGCAGCTTCTTGACGTAGTTTGACTGAGTCAAGGATATAAGGCGCGTTCGTAGCCTCCCATTCTGTGTCGGCTTTGTGGCGCGTGTGGGTAGAGCACCATGTACATTGCGTTCCGCCCGCAGGGTCGAGGGATCGAAACCAGGCGCCGGATAGTATTTTTTTATATAGTGTAGGGGGAGGGGTGCGGACTACGACTACGGACGTCAACGCGGGTGATGTCGTGAGTTACTGAAATGCTCTGCATTTAAAAGAAACCGTTATAGGGGTGCATGCTGTTGGGCTGGTCACAGTGTCCTTTTCCGACGGTGCCGCTTCTTGTATGCGCGCTCTCGTGCAGAGCCTCTGTACCGTCTGTGCAACCAGAGCCTGACGCTGGCGCCGACCGGACCCAACTCGGCCGCGTACGTGGTGGCCGATCCTCCGCGCAGCTTCCTGCCCGACGAGTGCTCCTTCTCCGTGCGCGCAAACAGCTCGGACGGCGTCGTCGTCTCCGTGCAGCGCCTGAAGCTGCGAACGTCCGCCGCCGTTGAGAGCATCTGCCTCGACTACCTGCAGGCAAGTCACCCCTGTACGGACCACAGTGGCCCTGCTTCTGTCACCCCGTTCAAAAAGGCGGAGCCACAAAACATATCTGTACAACGACTATATAATGGTGGTACTGCCGTCTGGCATGTTTCGCGCATTTCTCGACGTCACGTCTAGAAGGCGCAGCAGGGCCTGCGGTGTAGCAATAAAATGGAGACACCGACAAAACAAAACTGCTAAAAAATTCCCTCGCACTTCCCCGAGGGGGAGAGTGTGTAAGTGCGAATGCACGGTTGTTGATTGCGCGATTACGGTGGATATCGTAATCTTGGAGTGGAGAGGAGGCGCCCAACACCCGCAGTCACTGAGCGGAGAGAGGAGGAAGAGAGTAGCGCCCACCGTTACGGCGAGGGCCACACGAGCGCCCTCACGCGTCGGAATGCGGAGCGCCCGCTACGCGAGCGAGAGCTCTCCCGCCCGAAGTGGAGAGGAGACGCCCAACACCCGCAGTCACTGAGCGGAGAGAGGAGGAGGAGAGTAGCTCGCGCCCATCTCCCCCGGTTGCTAGGGAAGACGAGGAGCGCGCGCACCCGCAGCTGTTGCTGTGCGGACGACGGCGGCGGACGATTCAGGCTCGCTTAAGAAGTGCATTCGCACTTAAAAACGTTAAAAACAATAAACGAGAGACGTTTCTACCAAAGCCGTTTCGGCTTCTCTACGAAAGCCTTGATTTCGCAGAGAAGCGGAAACGTATCTTGTTTGTTGTTTTTAACGTTTTTGGCATTCTAGTTTGCTTTTATAGAGAATCCAAAACGTCTCTTCTTTGGTGTTTTTAACGTTTTTAGCCGTTTCTTCTGGTCGGTGTCTCAGTTTTATTGTAACGTGTCTCCTGACCAGACGGGCTTCTGTCGAACCCTCCATAACTTCATGGACCTGTGGTGTAGCCTGGCATATCGTTCGGGAGGCCGGCATTCAATTACTTGTGCATCTGGCATAAGAAGTCCGCACGAAAGAAGACACGGCCATTTCTATGTGTACCTGATGCCTGGGTCGCCGCGGGGCTGCGGGCGGTGCAGCTCCGGTCGAGTACGCGGGCCGTGCACACAGTGTGCGGCAGCAGGGCCGGCTCGTACGAGCTCTCGGTGCCCATGGACGTCAAGCTGTACACCAACCCGACGCAGTCCTACGAGCCCGGGCAGCTCGTCTCTTTCGTCATCACCGGATACAACAAGAGTGAGCGAGCGAAACACGCCATACAGTACCCGGAACATATCCTCTTGTTAAAGAGACCGTGGAACAGTTTTCTTAACGTATTTTCGAAATACAAGGTGCTTTCAGACGTAGCCAACAACCGTGTCCGGTAATTTGAAGAGGACTGAAGCTACGTGCACACTAGCGTCGAGCTTTCCGTGCCGTGCTGCCGACGGCCACCAGCGGCATCGCCCCGCAGCCTCCACCTGCAGCACGGCGCGGTGCCGCTGGCGGCCGTCGGCAGGGCGGCACGACGCAAGTGTGCAAGTACCTTAAAAGAGCCCCAGCAAGATATTGCCGCTGTACTCTCACCTGTTAACTTTAAAGCTTGCTGAAAAGGGCGCAGCCGTTACATCATTTTTGAAGCCTGATTTGACGGAGAGAACTTTCCCGTTCCCATGGGCGCAGCCACGCAGGACGACTGCAAGGGAGGCTCGTTCACGTGCGCCAACGCGCGGTGCATCTGGGAGGGATTCTCATGCGACAAGGTCGACAACTGCGGCGACGGCAGCGACGAGAGGTTCTTCGTCTACTCCATGTGCAGTTGAGTGCCGCCGCAGAGGGCATCTTCGTTCCTTCACCAATGCGTATGCACACAGCTTAAAATAGACCACCAAGACGAAATACAAGTTTGTTCAGTCTGTACAAACTTGCGTGTTGTAACTTACAGAGGTCTGTTCCAGCGACAAAAGAAGTTTTCTTACCCAGAAAAGGCAACAAATAGTGAATAGTTTTCAAATTTTCTTACAGCGCCGTTATATAAGTAGGAGTTACGTAATATGGCATAGCAATAACATGTAGCTGATTGATTATGACGTTTACCGCGCCGACGCCACAATGGCGAGGGCTCATTAAAGTCGCGGTGGCGCAGTTTCAGGCAGGGGGCGCGCGAGCACTGCGAAGGCGGGAAATTCGAAATGCATTGGGTGGTAGCAGTGACCGGATAACGTCGTCACCACCCATTAAGGCCAATCACTGCTCGGCACTCCCGACAGCTTTCACATTGAGTGGAACGGTCTTAATTTTTTTGCTTTTCGCCCCCATCAGAAAAGAGGCCGCCGCGGCCGGTAATCGATACGGCATCCTTAGGCTCAGCAGCACAACGCCTTAGCCACTGAGCCACCGTGGCGGCTACTACGTATGTTTACCACAGTGTTCACTGCTCGTTAGCATTAAAGTGATATAAGATCACGCGGAGCTAGAGGCATTACTGCGATCGCCATGTCCTGTTTCCTGACGGTGGCCGAAATCAGTGGCCGCCAATCGCACGAACAAGATTGCGTGAAGTAATAGAGAAATCGAAGAAAATTGGCTAGAAGGTCGCCAGCGTTTCGTCGTTCGTTCAATACTTCGAGTAGTTGAAGTTCGCGGCAAGTACAGTATCATTGTTAGTTGGGCAACGCACTCCTGATTTACCCCTACTGGTATTTTGTCCTCATAGCTTTTACCATCTGCTGTTCTCGTCATACTTTAATTAAGAAAGCACGGCGAATCGTGGTAAAAAAAAATAGCAAATAAGCTTTGACGCACGGAAGTCTGATTTTTTTTTGCGTTGCTTATAGGCAGGATCCTAACAATTTTCTAAATCAATTTCCACAGCTTTATTTTGAAACAAAGGCACCAGCTTACATAGTAAAGGGCAGCATTATATGACAGTTCTGAACTAAGCGTTAATTTAAACGGCCATGAAGACAAAATATGAGTATGGTTCACTGAATGTCTTAAAGACATTCAGTGAATGTCTTAAAGACATTCATATGTCTTAAAGACATTTATGTTAGTTTTAACGCAAGCTTGAAATAAATAATCTAAAAACGAACGAAAAACATTTGGAGTACTGCGGAAACCACCAGCCACGTTTTCACTCTGCTCGTATACGACGTCATGGGGATTCATTTGCGCGATTGGCGACAGTCGACAAGAGCACGTACAGAGGGCAACAAGACAAGGGGGTTCTGTGTTCTAGACAAGGGGGCAACCCTTGTCTAGAACACAGGTTTCGTGCTTATAGCCTTATCTTGGCTCGACCGAAAAACATTTGAAGAAAACTATTGTGTCAGTCTGAAGTCTTGACCATATATTTAGACCTCAACATTTTTTGTGACAAGTTTGAGTCGTCATGTTTGAGAGGCAACCAGTTCAAGTTCAACTCAGTGTTATAGACAAAGGTGTTGCGCACTGTACAACTCAGCGGTTGTTCGTTGTCAATCCTCAAGTTACGTTCAATCACACACTTGCATACTTACATTCATTTAACACATGGATCACATTCCTGTCAAAAACTTCCCCTATTACGTCCCTCCAGGAGTTTTATATCGCAAGAAATTGATTGATTGATTGAATGATTGTAGGGTTTAACACACCGACGCAACGCAGGCGATGAGGCGCGCCGTAGTGGAGGGCTCAGGATTAATTTTTACCACCTGGGGATCTTTAACGTGCGCCGAAATCTCGTACACACGGGCGTTTTTGCTTTTCGCCTCCAGCAGAAAAGCAGCCGCCACGGCCGGGAATCAAATCCGCGACATCGTGCTCAGCAGAGCAACGCCATAGCCATTGAGCCACCGCCGCAGATATGCCGCAATAAATTAAAAGTCTACCTGTTTCCTCGAATAAACTATAAAACAGACATTGTAACGCGTTACTTTGAGTTAATACGGGATATTTTGTGTCATCTAGTTCGCTCTCGGTACGGCGAGCAGCCTAAGACTACGCTTAAGTGACGTTCTGCAACGCGCTGGAACTGCCGAGCTTGTGGCTACTTCAAAACGCAATTTCGTGCCGAGAATGGTACGGAAGTTCTACGAGATCTTGGCACCGCAGTCTCAAAAGTCTATTCCCATCTTCTGTTCTGCATTCGTGCGCAGTCATGCCCATGACAGCGTTGGTGATGATCGTGAGTGGGGCGACGGTCATACTCGTCGCTCTGGTCATCATGTTCTACTGCGTGGTGCGTCTGCGTAACAACCTGCAGAGGGTAGGTGCTGCGCGCTCAGTTTTTGGAGGCCAGGATGGAGGCGTGCAGGGTCGTTTTAAAAGACGATAGTCTTTCTTGGGCTACTTAAATGCAAACATTTTGGTCTGTCTGTCTGTCTGTCTGTCTGTCTGTCTGTCTGTCTGTCTGTCTGTCCGTCTATCTGTCCGTCTGTCCGTCTGTGACTCGATTTCACTTGGACAAAGTGAAACAAAAGCTGCGCAATAGTTTTATATACCCACAGCCAAATCCAGACGTCCAAGTCCGGTGCCAATGCTGATACTTGTCAATATTCTTGAACAAGAACAAGACAGTACGCAGATATGAGGCAGAAACCCAACACATGAGTGATGCATGCAGTGTTCCTTTGTTAAAAAAAATTCACGAAAGACCGGGAAAGAGAGAAAAATCTTTTTTAGCGAGTTTACAACCTATTTAATGGGCATAGAGCAGTAATTTTTGACTGAGGTACTTTGCGACTGCCTAATCTAAGTACTGGGTGTGTTGGGTGACTACGTTCTGCAAGCA
The DNA here is from genome assembly GCF_048455015.1 of Haemaphysalis longicornis. Taxonomy (NCBI): domain Eukaryota; kingdom Metazoa; phylum Arthropoda; class Arachnida; order Ixodida; family Ixodidae; genus Haemaphysalis; species Haemaphysalis longicornis. Next base: position 187,877,521 of record NW_027526407.1, read on the forward strand.
TTTAGGATTTCAAGAAAAGTTGAAAAAAGTGTTGCAGGGGCCCTTTAAAATTCAAGTGATGCGTCCGATTATTACTCTAGAGATGGCCCCCTACGATCACCTAGTCATGATTCTCGATCGTGGCTTAGGTCAGTGGTAGGAATGACACAGGCAAGATTCCGTGACGTCATAAAAATACCGCCTGAAAGTGACTGAGGAGGCGCCACTCCTTCGTCCATTTTCTTTAATGTTATGGTTATTTCGTAAAATTTGCGATGATATTTTGCACCACTGTTCTCAGGACAAAACAGTAACACTGAACCAGACTGGTATTTGGTCTTCGGAGCCCAATTAAGACGGTCACAGCAGGACCACGTCTTTAGAAAAGAGCCTGTAGCTGCGGATGTTTTAAGTGCGGAGCACTTTAGAGGCCCTGCTTGTCATCTTAGCTTGTCCGCGGTCACGGTATCTAGTCACCGTAGTCACGGCGTCACGCGCCCAAACAGATGCTTCCAAAAGATAACTGCTTCCCCTGGTCGTAACCGAACCTCAGTCCCTCGCGTTACGAAACCGGTGTCTATCCCATTGCGCCACCGAGGCACACGTGTTTCATGTGCAAAGTGTTGGGGAGGGGGATCTTTGCTCCGCGCCCCATTCCGACGGAGGCAGTGGTCGCTAGACCGCATTGTACACCATAATATAAAATAAGAAAAACGTCGTGAATTAACGCAATAATTACCTCAAAACGACGAAAACGCAATCCAGTTTCCCTTTATGGGCCTTTTCGGTGGCTGTGGCGACCTCTCTTGGCTACCTTCGGTACCAGCGACAGGCTGATACCGAAACTCGTCAAGGGAGGGCGTCACAGCCGCTCACTGCTCCGTTTTGACAGCTTTCATGTTGAGTGGTACTGCTTTAGTTTTCTGTATCTGAGCGGAACTTGGCGCAAGCACGAGATAAGCTGCCCACGGTTGTTTCCCGTGCAGGCATTGGAGGAGGACCGCGCCTACCGCAAGCGCAAGCGGGACTTCGGCTACGACGGTCTGTTCACTGAGTTCTGCTCCCTGACGCCGAGACAGACGCTCGTGTCCTCTTCCCAGTGCCAGAGCGGAGACCACGTGGGGCCGTACGCGCGACGGTACTCCTCGCTGGGGCGAACTTTCTCCTGTGACCAGTGACGCGGCTTCGTGTAGTATTCGCGCACGCTTGTTCATATGTCTTTTTTTTGCGCTCGAGATGTTCGAGATGCCGACAATTTTTTCATACTTCCGTTCTTTGTATCGTAGTTATTGAACGCGCTTTTTCTCTGTGTCCAACTATCTACGTGTGTGTATATATATATGTACACAAATATTAATTATTATTCATGTTTTCTTCGATGAGTACAAGTTTTTCCTAAAATTTCGTGTTTCAATCCTTTGTTTCTTTCTTCACATGATTACTCATAGTCTCTTTCTGGCTCGTTTATCATTTTTTCTTATTTCCCCTTTTGCAATAGCGATCGTTTCTGTTCGGCTGTATACACAAACGGGTGTACTGTCATATACGTTCCGTAATTTATTTGCTGACGTTCAATGCTGCAGACACAGTGTGTAGGGGGCTGGGGTCCACTGTCGGCTGTCCGGGCCTTTACTCCTCCTCCCAGACTCCATGTCGCTTAGACCTGAAATAAAGGTTTTGCAAATCAAATAAAAAATAATTTACTTTCGTGCCTGTGTCTGTTCCCTAAGATGGCCGTGGCAGAGTTGTTTTGCGATCAAGCGTGGTTCTTCCCGAAACGTATAAGGTTAAATATTGCAGATTTATGTTTTGCAGCTAGTTACCCGGAGATCGGTGCGGACGTAGACCGATCGCGTAGACGAGAAACCTTCATGGCGTAGATACAGTTAGTGTCACTAGATAAGGTATCAGAGTACCGCCACTGAGGCATGCAGCTCAGCAACCGCGGCCATTTTGGCGTTCATCAGTGTTGCTAGATTGTCGCATCTGTGGCGTGGCCGTTAACGTCGACCGGGCCGTTTGTTAACAACACTACCAAAGACGCAGCAAAATGGCATCTTTAGACGCACTTCTAGTGCTGTTACACGCGTTATGTTTGATTCCAGTTCGGAATACCGTCAGGGAGGATAAGCTCAGCTACCAGAGTTGACCGACTAATACGCATAAGAAACAAAATGGCCGCGCCCATGAACCGTCGCCGTCTAAACAAATGTCACGTAATGCGAACTGACCAATGATCAGGGCGGTGGCACCGAGCACTATAGGAGAAAAAACTGCCGATACTCTGTAGCCTTATCTAGTGACACTAGACAAAGCTAAAGATAGGTACGGTGCACCGTCTTCACTCACCACCTGTGTGTCGTCGCCGGGGCGTCTTTGGAGCGGCGGGCCACTCTGTTTGCTTACTGCCAGCGTGTCTTTCGTAGATAGAGGTGTAGCCACAATTACGTACAAATGAAATACTGAACTACATATTCAATTGGAAATACGCAATTGTCGCTCTTTCGCTGACCACGTCTCGCACTGCAGCTCCGCTGGTCATCCTTATGCAGAGTGGGATTGTATTCGTTTTTTTACGATCGAGGTTCGCAATTGTTGCTTGGAGCACTTGTGCCCACGCTTAGTCTTTCTCCATTTCCGAAGAAAAACAAACTGTTTCGGGGATGATTTCCTTGCGTGTACGCAGTCTCCAATGTGGGAGTGAAATCTCATATATGGGGTTGAGAGGGGAACTCCTTCAAGATAACGTTGGCTAGACATCAGTCGGGATATATTTTATGAAATTAAGTCCAGCCTTAGAAATTTGACAACGTCGCACCCATACTTAGGTTAGAGTTTTACAGCGGAGCTGTTTAAAATTTCTTCTGTCCGTGTGGATCGTTAACAGGAAATTCCGGTCGACGAAGTTGAGAGGGGGGAAATGGTAAAGAAATACGACGGGAATTAAAGGAGCCATGAAGACAGAATACAAGTTGGGTTTATTAGAAAGACTGCTTAGTCTCGATAACAATGATACCAATATCATCCCAATCTTCGAACAAATAACGGAGATATTGAAGAAAACGTGTGAAGCAGTCGCGACTCCCTAGCCAATTTCCCGCAACTTTTCTATGACGTCACGGAACCTTGTTTGTGCGATTGGCGGCCGCCTAACTGACCTGTCGCGACGACACATGACTGTACGTCTGTAATGGGGCCTCTAGTTCCATTTGACCGCATCACTTGAATGCTAACGTGCAGTTAACGCACTGAAAATTATGTTTTATTGTTGGCCCGTATGACGTCATTCTTGCTCATAACACGCCGCTGCGGCGCAAAATTTGAAAGTTTCGAAATACTTCTTGGTTTTTTTTCGTTAAAAAAACCATCTTTTCTGGCTGTAATAGAGCTGAGTGAGATACTGAATCCTAGATCTTTCAAATTAAACGAAGTTGTATTTTCTCTTCATGGCTCCTTTAACGAGGAGGTAAGGAGCCAACGAACAGGTTTGGGGAATGCGCGCCTCAAAGAAAAACGAAGGAAGGCCACACTAACGCCTAAGACTTGAACGTAGCGAAGCTGTACGCAGCCTTCGCGACCATCTCGACGGTGGAGGTCCCCGATTACAGCTAATTTGCTTCTTCGCCGCCGAAACGACCTTTACTCCATCATTGTGGCGATAAGTGGAAGCTTCCTTCATTTTTTCGGAAGTGGTAATCATTGGACATTACCTTGGAGGGCCGCATGCTGTGACGTGTCTATCTTGCTCCGAGCAAGTGTTGCCACTGTTACGGCGAACGGTGGCGTTTTGTTTCTCGCCAATCTAGACCCATCGCCCAGTTGGGTGTGCTTGGCTTGGAAACGCGTGCCGATGACGCTGGGCGGTAAACGCGAGGCACGGACACACGAGCGCTCGGCATTTTCTTGGTATTGTACAATTCCGGGCGGCCGCCGTGAGGCCCGCGCTCCTGTGCGCGTGCTCGGAAATTTCTTGGTATTTTTAGCTGCGAGCACAAATAGTTACGATTTGCTAAAGGGCTTCGCATTTCAAAAAAATGCTTCCCATGTTCTCCCTCCGAGTACTGTCCGAGCTTTCTGCCCACCTCTTTCTAGAACCTGCTTTCCCTACATCCCCGGCCCCTAGCAGAGAAGCATGTAGGCGATTGCAAACGCCGGGAATTTTCAATAAAGAGCCTTCTCTCTCTCTCTTCCCATGGTCGGCATTGAACCTTGATTCCTCGCGTTATGAAACCGGCGTCTATTCGATTGCGCCATCGTCGCGATCCGGGCACACAGCATTTCCCTTGGGTTCGTAACGCGGGCGTTGGCTTTGAACTCAGCTGCACTGCAGACTTTTATTTGACTGAGTTTGCAAGAAGCAAGCTTCTTTAAGGAAAGCCAAGTTACAGCTATTGGAGACGGTCAGCTTCGCTGTTTCCTCTTTCTTCGCATCTCAATTGCGAAGGGGGCCGATGTTTTGTTCGTTTGCGATTATTTTACACGGTGAGACGGCTTTCTCTAAATTCCATCTGCTCTTGTAATTAATCAGTATTATACAGTCGGCCAGCTTTCTGGATTGCTATTTTGCTTATGTCCTTGATTGGCGGTGGTCCGGAATTCTACCTCAGGATTGGGACGGATTATTTCTTGGTTGCGAAGCTGCTGAGAAAGCCGCGCAGCTTCCAGGGCATGGCACGATGGGAGAGTTCACATAAGTTTCTTTTAAATACACACAAGAGGCGGTAATAAACGCAAAAGGTTATATAGGACGAATTTAAAGCGCAAAAATTCAGGCAGTGGACGAACGGGACAATGACTAGCGCTGAATTTTCGCGCTTTGCATTCGTGCGATGGATTACAACTAGCTCGAACTCACACGTTGTTAATTTATATAGGATGCACAGAAATCTTTTACCGTCGTTTCCTGCAACGGAATTCTCATAGTTATCTTTGAAATGTCTTCCGCACTTTGCCCAGGTCTTGCAGCATCCAACTTTTAACCTCAGGACCTGTTGAAAAAGTGCCAAGCTCTATATGCCTCGCTTGAGAGGATGCTCTGTGTCCGATTCGCGTGAACGTTTACTTTGTTTCACAGGTAATCACGGTACCGTTCTGGGAAAAATACCTGCCCTCAATGACAATGATGTTCGGCCTTTTGAGACGCAAGATTTAATCGAATGTTGACGCCGCCAGCTATTGTATACATTCGAGAGCCATGTCGCCTGGCATAGCCACCATCATAAACTCCGTATGTAGTTTTTCGGCGGAGTAGCTTAGCACATATACACGCTTTCCCTTCCTTATCTTGCCTAGCCGGACTACTTATCTCTGGATGCAACATTCGTCTCAGTCGTGGTGATGATGTCCTTCACATCTTTACGTCTCCCACAAGCTGAGCGGCGTAGTGGCCGCATGGTATGGGGGATATGATGGCAGTAGTTTGTCGAGCCGAGCTGGGCAACCTTATGAGGTGTCTCCATCATGAAGTCGACTTGAACTTCGAATGAGCCTCAATTTCACCATGTGAGGTTAAGCGAACGTGAGGTCACAGGGTGCAATCCGCTGAACATGTGAAGGCAGGTTATGTTAACCCAAGCCGACAAGTTTGACGTTGATTGAAGTTAGGATCGGATGAGAGTTTCACGTGAGGTCCCACATAACAGCGATTACTTGTCGGCATTTGGTTAACTCTTAGTTCTGTGACTAAGTCCCATGAAATAAAGCATCCTTGCAGCATAGTACCTCTCAGCCTGTGTCAGGTATATTTATCCGTGCTATTGACGGTAAGGTACACATTTTGCATATCATTATACCAGGAACTTATTTGTACTTCCTTTAGACCTGATTTGCATGTGTCGCTATCTTTTTCAATTTGTTAGTAGCTTTTTTGTTAAAGGAATGATTTGATTACCGATTTTGAATTACGTAGAATTATCCAGACGCTAAAACGATGAAGCGGGCAAGACAAAAAAAAAGCTCGCTGTGTTCTCTACCGCTTTAATTGGTTATGAAAACAAGTGAGGATAATGTGTATCTTCTGGCGATAGTCGCCCATCAGCCGCCATGGGTGGAAGATATTCCTAAAGAAACGTTTTCAATCTTTAAAAAAAAACAATCTTTTGAGTCGCCTGCGATGACTGATTTTGAAAAAAATCATAAGCATATTTTTTCGCGGCAGAGCTTAAAGCTTGCCTCTGTGTTTTAATGCGTAGCATTCTTTGCTGAGTACTCCCACAGCCAGGACACTGTATTTTCACAGAAATGCAGACATCGCGGAAGTTTCACCTGTAATCGCTGTAATAATGTAAATGGAGATAACCGGTCGCACGAAATTGTAAACTAAAAAATAACAAAAATTAAAAACAAATACGGAAAATGGCGAAACGTGTAACGCCCTGCATTTCCACAATAATGCAGATTTCAAGAAAGTTATACCTGTAATAGTTGTAATAATGTAATGGAGGTAAGTGGACGAATAAAATTTTGAAAAAAACTTTATTATAAATATTTTGAAAAAAGAATGTTATGCTATTCCCACGATAGCAATCACTAAGAACAGGTGCGATGCAGGACCCAATGCATATGCATCGCATCCTATGAAACATATGCATGAATATACATCGCATATGCACCCTGAATCGCACCTGTTCTTAGCGATTTGGTTCTCACTCATTTAGATCGTCTGACTGACACGAATGCCCTGAAAGTGTTCCGCTTTGTTGATGACTTCTTGGTTGTTTTGAATTGTGACGCGCAGGCCATTGAATGTGAAAGCAGGAAGGTGCTGGCTTTGTTTCATGACGCAATATGACCCCTTATCCTAACGAAGGAACTCCCAGTCAATGGTAAAATTATATTTTTAAACATCCGGTTTAGGTTCACAGATATTGGTATTTGTTGGAGCCATGATTCTAGAGCCAACAAACCACTTCTCCCTTTCGACTCGGTGCACTCAAAGCTCGTTAAACGATCTATAGCCTTGATGTGCTTCAAGAACGCTCTTGGCAAATATTGCCTGCACTGTCTCATGGATGTATTCCTCCAACAAGCCCAAAGACTGCTGAGTGCCGAATACCCTCAGAACCAGAGAGCCTTCTGGCAAAAATTCGTTCCAAGCCACAAACGTGTATTGCTCGCGCAGAGCGTTGTCAGAGGGTAGCTGGGATACCCCACGTACATACGATCTCAAATATTCTGAAAAAGTGGCTAAGAGGTATGACGTGGATCTTGTCTTCTCTACCCCTCACAAGCTTTCTAAGCTCTGCAAAATGACTGACCTGGAGGCAACCCAGCCAAGTGGCTGCGGCACAAAACATCGGCGACCTTCTCTCGAATGTGAAAAAGGGGTAGTCTAACAAAATTCCCTAACGTGCGGAAAAGTGTACGTTGGCCAGACTGGGAGATGCGGGAGTGATAGGCTAAGAGAGCACGCGAACAATATAAAGAATGCAATGGGAGAGGAAGATGGGGAGGGCTTTCTGGCAAGCCATGGTTCGAATTGCAAGGACTGTTTGCCAGAATTACAACGCACTTCCATCATTAGACGGTGCAAATCACGCCTCTCACGTGAAATTAACGAATCAGAACGGATCCTAACGCTTGGTGGGACTTGCATCAGCATGGCCTGTATCACCCTGTTTAAAAAAAGAACTAAATTGTGCATCCATGCGCACATAAAACGTAGGTTGGATGGCTATATATAATGTCTCTCTTTCAAAATAAAACCACTTGATAGTTCAGCGAAGTGAAGTCCCTTACGAGTATCTCTCTCTCTGTCTTCGTCTTTTGTATGCGCTGCTTTGCCTAGATTATGTAACAACACGCCCAGTTTTCCACTTTAATCAATATCGTTTTTAACGTTTCTTGTTTGCTTTCTAGCTGCTGTACTCGTAATGTCCGTCATGCACCACTCATCACAGTAGTCATACCCCAACTGGCGTAGCAAGCCTTGTCACTAGCGGGGCTGACCTCATCAGTTCACTTTCAAGAGCTTCTCTCCCTCTCTCTCTCTCTCTCTCTCTCTCTCTCTCTCTCTCTCTCTCTCTCTCTCTCTCTCTCTCTCTGCGTTTACATAGGATACGTTCGAAGCAGATCGAGATGGTGAACCATCGCGTTCTGGACAGCTAAATCAACTTTGAAGGTTTTTTGCCGTTGCTTATCAGTTGATATATCCTGCTGTGCTCATGAAGTCGGAGAAAACTGTGGGAAAATCAAGTGTACGAGCACCCAGCTAAGAATTCCAAACTTCGTGGAAGCACTTCCACTGCATGGCTTAGGCATAGTCGAATGGAGTAACACACGCACTTGACCAGAACAAGGTTCTCATACTTTTGACGCAAGTGTGTGTGCACAGAATTTTCTTCCAAACCATAACGTTGCAATCGTCAGTTTTGATTCCAAGACACCTTGTGAAATCCAGACCAATCTTGGTCAACAAATCGAGAAAGCCTAGTGAAATCTGCTTGGCGCCTAAACCCTCGAGGGTGAACAGTCCCAGGAATGTGGTCACCAATTTATTTAATGATGTGTTGAAATCGCGAACCACGACCGCCAACAGCTGTTCGTTTGCTACGTCAGCGCTCTCATAAATCAATAGAGAATACTGCAAAGCACCTATATCCTTCACAAGGTCCTCGAGCAGACAGGGAGGGGGCAGGGACTTTTTTATTAGTGCTTCGCATTTTGTTCGGTGAACCTTTACGTCCCATGCTGTGTACGAATGTACCAGTTCGCCGAGATGATGAACGGACTTTGTAATGGAATGACACGCTGAATAACAAGCAAGCTTGAGCTCCAATTCTTCTGTCGTCTTTGGAGGCGACGATTTGTTGAAGCCCTTGGTAGTCAAACGTGCACTAGAAAGTGGCCGAGTGTTTCCCACGTGTTTTTTCGTAGTCATGTTCTGAGTGAGGTCGGCATGATGAGCTCGGATTTCACGCTTGCAATACTTGCATGCCACTTTTTCATCGTCTCCAGTGTCTGTACGTAACCATTCCTTGAGCTGCGTTTCCTTTTCCCACTGTTTGCAATACTTCTTTTCATATTTTGGCCTGTTTGAAGCCACGGTGACGTGCTACGGCGGCGATGACTGTTCGCAAAACACTGAGAAAGAGAAGGCAGGCAACGGCAACGAGGCACAAATGCAGCCACAACCCACAAGCCATCCTATGATAATGATGATGATGAACTGTGGCCATGCAAGCCGTGTATTTATTACAAATAGGCGTGCCGGACGCTGCAATAAAATTTTCCAAAAACACGCTAGTAAGCCGAAAAAACACGAAAAGCGACAAAAAAAATTTACAAGCACCTCCGTGAAAAAGAAGCCCAAATCCGCTTATATAAAGCGGAACTGGCAACTCTGGTATTGACGTTCGTTCTCAAGTAAGCCTAGTGATACCTTCTTGATGAACAATGTTGACAAATAAGCAGCGTATATCTAGAATCAGCGTATATCTTGATTTGGCCTACATAAACCTCTCATTCAAGAAGAGTTCTTGCAACTTTGGCCAGGCGGCTGCTTCGAGGGAAAAACAAATTTTGTTTTGTGGAAGCCCAAGAAAGATAAAAAGCAAACTGACCCAAGTGGTCCGAAGCGTAGGGCTCAATAGGAGTGAGCAATTTTTCCACAACACCTGTCCGTCTGCCAAGACTAATCGCTAATCGAGCTCCCAAGCGCCTTATTTCTCCACTTTGCAACTTGCTAACGACAGATGTTTATCATTGGAGTTTGCCGTTCCTATAAGGAGAAGTAAATTAGTAATTATTCTCGATGTTGCTTGTATCACGCCTGAAGCCGCTTGCAAGTGCATTTTAGGGCCACGCGGAGGATACGACTGCTCTTCCCTAAGCGCACGAACAATAACCTGAAATAATGAATTACGTAGGGTGTTTGAAGTAATAATGAATTGTTACCAAAAAGTCGCATTTGAGTCTATATAGAGTTGCAAAATCCATAGCCTACCCCTGTGAATAAAAAAGACTTAATTTTGAAGGCCGGAAAAAGTATTCCGGTTTCTAGAACCAGAAAGTTATCATAATCACCAGCGTTCGAGAAGCTTCCGAATCATCTGCCCCGAGTGTTTTTTCGCATACGCATTAAATTATGTTTGAGTGGGGAAGAACATATAGTTTATTTTCGCCTTTCTGTATAAGAAGCCTGTTGCAGCTAGTTAAAAGAAAGAAACGCCGCTTATGGCTGTGCTTCACTGTGAATGGCATCGAAAGACAGTGGTCTCTGCCGCCTCCCCTCCTACGTAACTGCCTGTCATCTCTTCCACCTCCCACTTCATGGGAAAGAAGGCTGGCCGACTCTAGCGCGGAAGTGCAAAGGACACTCATTGGACGCGCAGAGAAGGCCCTGTCGGCTATCCCGGGGGCTCCGGACTAGGGGATCCTTGCAAAAATAAAGTTTTCTTCTTCTTCTCACGCGCTTTCCTTTTCGCCTCGCTCATCCTTAGACACACGCACTAGAGCTTGGTTGAATGCAATTCAATTTCCCCACGTTCACTCTGCTGGCGCTCTATCTTCTGGGCCCTTTGTTTCGGTTGGGCTAGGGGTGTCGACTTGAGGGCAAGCGTTCTTTGTATTTTAACAGGAAGGTGCTTTATTCCAGGATAGACGAATATTTCCCTGACGTCATGTCCGTCACATAAATGACGTCAGCAAAACGTAGCAAGCGGTCTGTAAAGGGTGCACCCCTGCACACAGGCCTTCTTGCGGGGAAGCAACCTTTAGTATAAAGAGTACGCTATTCGCACGGTTGTTCATTTTCGTGTTTTATATTTTAACACGACAGTGTTTTATGCCGGGATGCACCAAGATTATTTCACTTATGTCATAGCAGTCCCGGACGTGACGCCAGTACACCTTTGCCGGAGCGACCTGCCAGCAGGACGTCGCTCGCGAAGCACGCCCACAAGACAGTTGCCGACCCGGAAATCATGCTTAGCTGCAGATTTACACATTTCACTTTTGTGTTTTATGTATTCCTATGACAGAAGAATCAACCACAACTTTTCTGGATAAAATATTATACCGAATGCATTTTTTAATTTGCCATGCATTGTCGAAATTTCTTACTCACTCCCGCATCCTATAGGCGCGGTAACAGCTATTAGAGAGTTCTAGTATAGCGGCTGGAGTACGCTACGGTACCAGAAACAGGTACCAGGACCAAACTGGGCATGTGCGTATTTCTTCCAGTTACGGCCTCACCGTGACCCCTCATTCGTTGACCACTCACTGTGACCACTCATGAGGCGGTAGAGCGTGAAACCATCTACGAACTCTGGATCATCAATACGCTGCCCCACTAGCACCGTACGGTCAGTTCTAGCAATTTCTCGTCTCCTGTGACCAGTGCTCTTCTTCCTTTATTAGACACCATTACTCCCTTCCCCCTTCCTTCGAAACTGGCTGTAAATTCCACTGGGAGTGCTATCATGGTGCCGATGCAAACTTTCCTGAAACAGGCCACAGTGTGCCATTGGAATTCCTGCGGACTATCATCATAGTTGCCTGACGTTAGGCAACTCATGTATAAGCACAGGTTTCCAGTCGTCGCCATTTCAGAATCCAGACTGCGTCAGGATGTCCCTCTTTTGGAATACTCTCTGTATCTGTCTGACGAGCTCAGAAAGCAGCAGAGTGGTCCTTGCAATTCCTAATGACTTAACTTTTCTCAGGCATAATGTGGAGCCAGATGACTCGAATGAGTATGTCATGGCAACGGGGAAGTACGATTAGGTGGCTTTCACTGGATACATTGCACCTAAGGCAAAGTTAAACGTCAAGAGCCTGCAAGCCCTCTTCCACACTACACCACCACCGCATTTGTTGACGGTGGATTTTAACGCGCACCATCCAGATTGGGGCAGTGTTAAGACGACACCAAGGGGGAACCATCTGCCCTATGGGGCCAGCCAAGCGGGACTAGCAGTGCTCAACAGTGGTTGTCCCCCGTTCTTTCGGGGCAGGCTTCAAGCGTATTAGATGTGACTATGGTGTCCACTTATTTGCCACCTATCGCATCCTGGTATCCAGACATTCAACGCTTTGGCAGCGACCACATCCCAACGTACACCATGATTGATGGAGTTCGCGGTGGTAGCATCAAGCGGCCACTGACAACTTGAAACTGGACGACCTTCCGAGACATACTGGAGGGTAATGCTGATGCATTGTCTACGGACGAAGAGCTAGCGGAAGCTATTGCCAGGGCCCAGTCACAGCCAACACGGCGGAGCTTGGTGCCAAAGGCGTGGGCTTAAGTAGATGGAAAGTATGAACTCCTTAGCGCGATTCGCAGGAGAGCAGAGCACCGTGCGAGAAAACCGCTGTCACGAGATGACATTCGGGGTTCAGGGCATGTCAAGAAGCGCATTCAAAAGCACTTAAGCTCTCAAGACAGCGTTGGAAAGAATGTTGTTCCAAGATTGATCCCCGCAAACTGCTGACGCACATTTGGCAAGTTTTCCGCAGCCTGAGAGCAACACCGAGTCAAGCTCATCCGTTCTCATCAATAGCTTTCCAGCATGGCGTCAGTGAAGTGGACGGAGCTGACGAATTTTGCACCAAGGTTACACCTCACCGGAGCTCTGCAGTGATTTCGAAGGTCCTGACTGATTGGCTCTCCACTAAGAATGCTACGCTCATTCATTGTAAACGAGCTAAAGCGTTAGCGTCTGTTAACCTGCCTTCTTCGAAGGCGCCGTTGGCGTAACATACTCAGCGACATCTTGGCGGTTACGCCCTCCGGCAACTGCTTACCTTCTACAACAAGTCGTGGCAGACAGGCCGCGTGGAAGCAAGCTGAAACGTTGGTGGCCTAGTAGCGGTCCTCAAACCAGGAAAACCGCCAACCGACATCAACTCTTAGCGCTCTCTTTACTGAGCTGCATGAGGAAGGTAATGAAGAAAATTGGGCTGCAGCGACTCGACTGGGATCTTGAGGACAGAAGTGCATCCCCCAGAGATGCCAGGGTTCAGAGGAGGAATAAGTAGCATCCACAACGTTATTGCTTTAGTGAGGGGCATTCATCAGCAACATACTGCTAAAAAGATCACAGTAGCTGTGTTCCTAGACATTAAGGCAGCTTTCGACAGAGTTTTTCATGAAGCTATTCGAAGGGAAATGACGTTTGTAGGGCTACGAGGAGGATGCACACTTGGCTCCTTGACTGCTTGCCGAATTGGTATGTCTATATGACCACCAATGAAGGCGGCGCAAGGTGGCATGAGATTACGCAGGGCGTCCCTAAAGGCGGAGTTCTAAGTGCCATGATGTTTAGCATCTGCCTTATCCGCACCGCGAAAGTGCTACCCCAAGGTGTCAACATATCTCTCCATGCTGATGACACTTGTGTCTTGGCTTCTGAAAAAAAAACGGAGAAGTATACGATACAAACTGCAGAAAGCTCTTCTTGCAATTCAAAAGTACCTTCTAAAGTGCTAGAGTGTGCACAGGCTCAAGTTCTGTGGCTGTGCCTGTGCCTTCCAAGGTGCACATCCACGAATGGAACTCTCAGCGAAGCAAACAAACCGTGTGCAGGAAATAGTTATTACGGTAAAAGCTTTATGCATTACTGGAAGGTGAGATTAGATAGTTTTAGTGGACGATTTTTGAAGATCCGCTCCGCTATCGACGGCCCGCTCAGCACAACCGGAGCGTCAGCAGCAGAAAGGATTTTAGCTAACCGGTAACCGTATATCCTCGACACGGAATCATTCGGTCACTTATCAAATAATGAAAAATATCGGGTTTATTGCCGTAGTTATAACTTTTTTTTGTATAATGTATTCGCTGACACGGTACAATTGTGGTGGTGTTGGTGGGGGTGGTGGTAAAACATTTATATCAAGTAAATGATGTTCGCGCTAGAAAGCGCAAGAAGCCCACAGTCCAGGGCCCGTGCGGCGGCTGTGGTCCTGCGTGCCCGGTCCACCAACTCTCGCTCGTCCTCAGGGTCCAAACTGCACATCTCTGCCTCCCACTGCTCGAGGGTGGGAGTGCGAATAATGGGGGTTGCTGGCGTGCTTTGGCAAAGCCACGTGGTGTGGTGCAGTGTTGGATGTTCGTTCAAGTGTGGGCATGTTGGTGGGTATACTGCGGGGTGTATGGTATGCAGAAACCTAAGGCGGAGGTGTGTGTTGGTCTGTAGTGTCCGCCAGGCTACAGCCTCCTCTCGGGTGAGCTTCTGTCGCGGTGGTGAGTAGGCCCATCTGGCGAGGCGGTGGTGTTGAACAAGTGCACGGTACTGCAGCTGAGTAGACTCTGGGGACGGAGCGACTGGTGCGGTGCCCGGAGGGTGCATTCCCGAACTGTAACGTGTCCTTGTTAGTTTCCGTCGAGCCCTGTGTTACCTCGAGTCCATATTAGTACAATAGGGTTTAGGGTATCGTTCTGCTTTTTTAATAGTCGGAGGGCGGATATCGAGATGCGGCAGTTGCCGTAGTTTCTGCATGCCTGTGGGCAGTCTGTTAGTATTTGAAGTGGTTTATTAAAAGTTGGAGACATCATCGCCAGTGCAATGGCCGTTTCTTCGGCGTCAACAATGTTTCTGGTTTTTACGGTCACAGTGCGAACGACATTGCCTGAGCCGTCGATGACGCTTACTGCTGTGACCTGGCCGAGTGAGATGCATAGTAGGCCGCGTCCGTGAATCGCACATGGAAGTGGTCAGAGTAATTCCCTTGTAGGAGCAACTTTGATGAGCGTACGGATGTCCTGAGGCACGGTTTCCGGTCGGAGGTGGTTTGCGTCCGCTATTTGGTAGCCTAGCTGGCTCACCACCGTTCGGCCGTTGAAGTTTGCCTGAGCCGCTCTAGTTGGCTGGCGAGGTGGGCGTCAGGGATCTCCCGCACCTAGATGTGCACTCCTAGCGCTTCCAGCTTGCTAGTAGCGGTGTGAGGAGGGTGGCATAGCACTTGTTTGGACGCCTTTTGCAGGAGTGTGTCAAATTGGTCCATTTCCCTTGGTTACAGCGGGAGGTAAAGGGCAGAGTACACCACGCGGCTGACAACCATGACTTGCACCAACTTTATGCCACCATCCTCCTTCGTACCCCGGTGCCGGTTTGTGACGCGACTCACCATACACATGACTTGTGAAGCGGTGTAGTTGAGGCGCTGGATGGTTAGCATTCCTCCTCCGTCTTGCTGGACGTAAAGTCCCAGTATACGGATTTCATTTTATTTCATTTATTTACTCTCAAGGCACAGGACATTACAGAAAGGAGTAGGCAACAAATAAGAAAAACATACATTAAAAAGGCAGTATTACAATCAATTTCAATCCAGCGTTCGAAATGAATTCTGGAAGGTGGTTCCAGTCGCCGGATGTTTTGGTGACAAAGGAGTTGAAATATTGGTTCATGGGACTGAAAGGGGTGCCACCTTTGTATTGGGGATCACTGCGTGACGATATGTAGGCTGGGGGCGGAAACAGTGAATCGGAGAGGGATCTGTTAGTATGATAGATCTTATGGAAGATAGATGTTTTGCGCCATAGTGAAAGGTCAGGCAGGTTGAGATTTGATTTCATTGACGTGACACTTGCAGTCCGGCAATAGGTACACATAATAAAACGTGCAGAGCGATTTTGAATGGGTTCGATACTGTCTATGAGACTGTTAGTGGGAGGATACCAAATAGAGGACGCATATTCAAGTTTTGGCCGCAATAATGTTTTGTAAAGAAGAAATTTTAGGTTTAGCGGAGCAAGAGAGAAATTTCGACGTAAACAGCCAACAGTGCGGTTAGCTATGCATGTTACGTAGTCAATGTGAGCCGGCCAAGAAAGGTCATTAGAGACAACACCGAGGTACTTGTAAGAAGAAACGTTGTTTAGCGGGAAGTTGTTAAGTAGGCACGAGGGGGTTGTAGCTTTTGATGGGTTACTAGTGATACTCATCGATTTGCACTTAGATACGTTAAGCTTCATCAGCCAAGTATTGCACCACAGATAAATGTTATTCAGGTCAGTTTGTAGGACATCATGGTTATCAGGCCATAAAATTTCACGATAAATTTCACGATAAAATAGAAGAGCATATGTTATCAGGTAAGTCATTAATATATATTAGGAAAAGAAAGGGGCCCAAAACGGATCCCTGCGGGACACCGGAAGTAACAGGAGTCGGAGGAGGGTCACATTCGTTGGCAGTTACAAATTGTTCACGGTTACATAAAGAACATTCGATCCACTTCAGGACGTTAGGGTCAAGGTTTAGTATACTCAACTTTAGGAGTAGCAATGTATGACATACAGTATCAAACGCTTTAGAGAAGTCTATAAATACACAATCAATAAACGAACCGCGATCAACAGCAGAGAACAAATCATTAGTAAAACACAACAGCTGGGTATCACAAGAATGATCTTTTCTAAAACCATGTTGGAGGCTGGTAAAAAAAGGATTGTTTTCAAGAAAAGTGACTGTGCTGCAGCAAATGACGTGTTCTAATAGTTTACGTGGCACACTTGTTAGTGAAATGGGCCCATAATTGTGCGGGTCACTAGAGATTGAGTGTTTTTTAGAAACTTGGGGTGGATTTCATCGTCACCGGACGAAGAGGAAGTTTTAAGGTTTTGAAGTAATTTTCTTATTCCCACCCAATCAATGTACACAGGTTCAATCGTATCGTAGTTGTAAACAGGCAAGTCAGGAACTGAATTAGGGGCCACGTCAACAAATGATAATGAAAACACAGTGCTAAGAGCCAAACATCAGTTTTCACTTGGAATAAGGGAATCACTTTGAGAGGTTAGATCAATACGTTTTTTGTTGTCTCCACTCATTACCTGCCAGAATATACGGGGATTACTTAATAACAGAGAAGGCAGCGTCTGCTGAAAGTATGACTGCTTGGCGAGAGAGACTGCGCTTGCGTACGCCTCTGCAACACGGCGATATGCTTCCCATCTTTCGGTGTTAGGCGACAGTTTCGCCTTTCGAAAGATTCGTTTGTTCTTTTTGCGCAGCCGTATTAAAGTAGGTGTGAACCACGCAGACTGGGTATTATCGTTTATTTTACGAAGTGGTATGAAGCGGTCAGTAAGTTCTGCTATTTGAGTTTTGAAACGTATCCAATTTTCGTCTACTGAGCGTTCGTGAAAGCTAGAAAGAAAGTCCCGTGAAAAAGAATTAAGTGTGGTAATAATTGACTCGCAGTCACCCCTTCCATAGTCCCTGATTAGTTATGTAGTCTTGCTGGTTTTGGACGCTGTGTTCAGTACTATGAAGTGAACGGCGGAGTGGTCGCTGAGACCTGGTACAACTGACAGGGACTGTATTAGTTCAGGGTTAGTTGAAAACATAAATCTAATATGGTGAAACTAGTAGCCGTGGCACGGGGTGCGCTATTTACCATCTGGGTGGTATAAACTCTAAGCAAGTGTTAACAAAGGAGGCTGTTTCAGAAGTACTGGGTCTAGGTAATGTAAAAGGGAAATTTTATTTGATGTTGGGGAAATAAAAGTCACCTAAAATAATGGTATGCGAGGCAGGGAACCTAACATGCAGCGTGTTAAGAACACCATACAAGTATGATGAGAAACAAACAGGAACACCAGGGGCTCGGTAGCACGCACAAACGATGACATCCATATTTTATGAATGAATTCTAACCCAAAGTGACTCCAAAGGGCAAGCGAGGGCTATGTGTGCGGAAACTAGTTCGGTTGCGACGGCTATAAGGACACCGCCTCCGGAACGCGATCCACGTTCGCGGCTATAGAAGTTATATTTTTTTTCGCGAGTCACAATTTCACTGCTGTCCACTTCTGCGGAAAGCCACGTCTCTGCTAAAACGACCACGCCTGCGGCACACGTATAAATAAGCGAGGAGGGCGCGTCTGGCTTGCCATCACACTTCTTACATTACAAAGAAGAAAGGAGCAATTATGCTTCACAGAATGCCGTGGTTTTGTTTTTTGCTGTGAGCTTGCCTGAGCCGACGATCCGGTAGGGTGCGGGTTAGATTCACTTGCGTTTTTATTGCCGATTTGATCAATCAGCAGCACGCGGTCGGAGACGGAGCAGTCCACGTAGTTTTTTTTTGTTTATAACGACCTTGTTGTATTTCAATAAAAACTGCTCACAGCTAGCGTAGCTTTACAGAAGTCTTCGCTAATATTAACATTAGTACCACGCCGCTTCGCTTTTTGGGAAAAAATTGCGTTTTTAATTTTGAATGATGCAAAACGTACGACACCTGGGCGACACTTGCCCGTCACAAATGATCCTAGCCTATGGGCTGGCGATATTGCTTCCTCAGATACCTGTATGTTAAAAGAACTTGAAAGAACTGCCCTAACCCTCTGCTCTGTCTCCGACCCCGTTTCGGCTGCAGTATCAAAAATCCCGTAGAAAATTAGGTGGTCTCTTCGCGACCGATCTTCGTAGTTGTCCGGTCGTGCCCGTAGGGCAGCATTTTCACTACGGACTGCCGAAGAAACCACGCATTCTACGCGCGATTCATCGGCTACGTTATCAAAAGCGTTGACCTTTTCTTCACGATTTGCTAGTCGCGTTGTTAAATCCGACACCTCGCAATACAAGATTTTCTGATTATTTTTTACCTCTTCGATAGCTTCCAGAAGGTTATCATGCCGCTCATCAAGGTGCTGTGTCAGGTTCTTTATAGCGCACATGACTTCGTTGTGCTGTAAACTGGGATCAAGTTTGGGGGGACCAGGATTCAGTTCAACGTCACCTCTTAAGAAGAGCAGTTTCGCGACATGAACGCATTCACAAGCAGTAGACATCAAAACATGTGGGCATGGGAATAGCAGCAAGCATACATTGTTTGACAGTCCAGAATGAAGACAGTATGTACTAACCTGGGTGAAAAGACAGAACGGGTTTTGAGCGACCATTGTCGCTGCTGCCTTCCAATGTCCACTGAATGGGTGATGCATTGGCGGCAAGTTTATGCATTCCGCGGTTGTTGCTCTCGATGTCGTTGTGGCCGTCCTCAGATTCTCCGGTGTCGGATCACGCACTAAGTGAGAGGGGCCTCAGGAAATCAGCACCGACACATCAGAATGCATCCAAGGAGGCGGCACGTGTTGGTCTGCGAGATATGCGTAGTAGAAACTACGCAGTCAGGAAAGCACGTTACGATGACGAGGGCCAACAGGGGTGAAATGACAGAACGGGTTTTGAGCGACCATTGTCACTGCTGCTTTCCCATGCCGAACCATTCACATGGTCGGGATTATGGGGATGTCGCTACCCTGGAGCTTTAGTAACACGAAAGTGTTTTATGCCGGGGTCCCCCAAGATCTCACTGTCGTCATATCCGTCGCGGAAATGACATCGCCTGAAAAACTTCGCTTGACACAACGGCGCCGGGATTCGAGCCGCGAACGCTTTCACCGCAGTGGGAGCCACGAAACGCGTGCCTGACTGCGCTATGTACAGACGCGTGAATAGGACGACAAACGCTCCTTATATCCTTCCCTTCAGATGGTGCTGCCATGTAGAAGAGGCGAAGCAAGTAGCGCATCATGACGCTAATAAGCGCCGACAGTTGGCGCCTCGATGCCAGCGGACGCGAATCGTAAGCTGCGGAGAAGCCCACTTGCGGATGTCGCTTGTAACACGGTCCGGTGCTCCTTTTGCTGCAGCGGGCCGTGTGTTCACCAAACGATTCGCTGACAACCCGTTTGGTTTCATTCCCACGGACGGTTTTCGAGCGCATGTGGTTTGAGCGAGATTTACGTAATGCTCCGACGCGTGCAATCCAGTGGATAACGTTGATGCGTCTAACGGTGCCATACCGACGAAATATAAAGGGCGACGTGCAAGTTCATATCGATGTACAATAAACATTCACTGCTCCTATGAAGGCACATTTCACTTTCGTGTTGTACCGGTTCCTATGGAAGGGGGAACAGCCACATTTTTGTATTGTGGAGGGTTCTAGTGGCTGACCACTCGGCTTGCCTATCAGAATGATGAGCTTGGACTTCTCCGAGGAGCATTGAAGACCGAGCATACTAGCGCACTGTTAAACTGCATCAGCAGCTTGCTGGAGCGCATCCTGCATGTCGCCTTCTGACCCATCAGTACTCCAAATCGTGATATCACCTACGCAGAGCACATGTTTGATCCCCGGGATGATGTTAAGTTAATGCGGGAGGTTCATAATAGCTAAACTGGATAATGTTGCCAAAAGCAGCGCTGCTTGTGGCGTTCCTTTGTTCGGTATAGTTTGAAGGGAAGTTTGTAGCCGTGCGATGCCTACAGTTGCCGTGAGATCCGTGAAGAATGTCTGGATATATTTGAACATCAGCTTTCTACAGTTAGTATCGTCGATGTTATCGAGGATCCGGAACAGCTGTTTGTGACCTTTCTTTGCCCGGAGTGGTGTTGCGGGTCAGTGCTTGAATTGCCTGCCAGTCCTCCTGTGTCGTTACAGATTTGTGCAGCTCAGGGTTACGATGGCCAGCGTACGTGCGCGAAGGCACGGCGAATAGCTGTTAAAAGACAACCATTCTACGCAAAAACCGCGAGAGTTGATGGCGAGGAGAATGAAAAAGTCACACTTAATTATTGTTTCGAACAGACCGGCAAGCATGCAGTGTAGTAGAGGTGAGTGGTTGTACTCCGAGACATGCAAATGTACACTAAACAGTCACTTCCTCCCAAACTCTTCCTTCCAAACCTATTGTCGGTTTGTGTGTGCGTGTGTGCGTGTGCGTGTGTGTGTGCGTGTGCGTGTGCGTGTGTGTGTGCACGTGCGTGTGTGCGTGTGTGCGTGTGTGTGCGTGCGTGTATGTGCGTGTGTGTGCGTGTGTGTGTGTGCGTGTGCGTGCGTGTGTGTGTGCGTGTGTGTGTGTGCGTGTGTGCGTGTGTGTGCATGTGTGTGTGTGCGTGTGTGTGCATGTGCTTGTGTGCGTGTGTGTGCGTGCGTATATGTGCGTGTGTGTGTGCGTGTGCGTGTGTGTGTGCGTACGTGCGTGTGCGTGTGTGCGTGCGTGTGCGTGCGTGCGCGTGTGTGTGTGCGTGTGTGTGCATGCGCGTTTGTGTGCGTGTGCGTGTGTGTGTGCGTGTGTGTGTGCGTGTGTGTGCATATGTGTGTGTGCATATGTGTGCGTGCGTGTGCGTGCGTGCGTGTGTGTGTGTGCGTGTGTGTGTGTGCGTGGGGGGTGACCACTGCAAAGTTTCAGGAGTGACAGGGTTACTTCAGTGGAATAAGATTTTGTTTTCTTTTCTACACTGCCTACTCTCTACCCTCCGGACTCGTCCGGCATCGTCTCGCAAGACGTACGCGCTAGCGACGCCGACTAGCCCCCTTCGAGCCCCCCTGTGGTTCCCATGTGCAACTGCTAATTCGGATGCGCGATTCGGCCTCATCGGAGAAGGGGAATGCCACAGGTATAACGCGAGCCTATTGGGTTCTAGTACCAGCTTTTTTAAGTGCGAATGCACTTCTTAAGCAAGCCTGAATCGTCCGCCGCCGCCGTCCACATAGCAACAGCTGCGGGTGCGCGCGCTCCTCGTCTTCCCTAGCAACGGGGGGAGATGGGCGCGCGCTACTCTCCTCCTCCTCTCTCCGCTCAGTGACTGCGGGTGTTGGGCGCCTCCTCTCCACTTCGGGCGGGAGAGCTCTCGCTCGCGTAGCGGGCGCTCCGCATTCCGACGCGTGAGGGCGCTCGTGTAGCGGCCGCGTGGCGCGGGAGGGTATTAGTCGAGCGCGCGCCGTCGTCGAGAGCGGTCGCTGGTCCTGCATCTCGATAACGATGATGGCGGACCGGGCAACAGTACCAGCAATAACGAGTGAAATATCTTTCTTTGTAGTTGTGTGCGTGTGTGTAATCTCTCGACTACTCATTAAGATCACGATATCCACCGTAATCGCGCAGTCAACAACCGTGCATTCGCACTTACACACTCTCCCCCTCGGGGAAGTGCGAGGGAATTTTTTTTACTCCAAAATTGTCTTCCGGGTCAATCCCATGCCTTAGTTTTAGGAAGGATGATATGATATATTTTATGCCAGTTTACCTGACGAGCGCAGCTAGTCTACAAAGTTAATTGTGCGAGTGTAGTTATTGTTGGTAGCTCTGTTGGAAAATAAAACCAGTGACCAGCGAGAGGTGGAGGGTACGCAGCTCAGTTTTTGTGGTTGTCGTCTTGAAGAGGGATCACTTCGGAAGTCATTCAGCAGAGGGGGGACCACTTCAGACTCACCGATTGAGTCAGCCCATACATGACAGACACTGCTCGCTCCATAGGATTTTGCACACTCCACAAACGTTGACCCCTAAATGTAAACCAGAACCCTGTGGCACCCTTCCCAACGTATCCTTTTCTTGTTTAGATCAGAGTTTCTACCGACTCTAGTAAAGATCTGTTATTCACAGCAAACATGTCACTTTATTCACTTTAATACCCTAAAGACGCCCATGTAGGGGGTACTACATAAGGCAGCAACATCACACGCTAAGGGTGTTCCAAACTTATGTGGGCAAATGTCATTGTGTACAAATCACGGGTAGTTTATATTCGCTGCATCCTGCAGTGGGAAATTGAACTAGATAAATCGCCGAGTTCACACACATGTGTTAGCACACATTAGACGCCGATGGTGTCCAAAACAGATTGAAATCGATATATGATTGTGCTGACAAACGCTGAATCTATAAACAAAGCTGACAAGCGCGCCTGGACGCGCCAGTACCTTTACCCTCATTGGCTTGCATGATAAGTTGAGTTCAGTTTTGAGTGCAGTTAACAATTATACCAAACAGTCCTGGCCCCCTTATACACGGCACACTTTCATTGCCGCTCTTTGTCAGCCTATGAAGTTCGCGTTTCTTTTCGGAACGGAAGGAAATAGGCCTAAGCCGAACTCTGGAGTGTAAATATGGCCAATAAATATTGCAATATGGCTGCAATTGGAGGAAAAATTGAGTTGTTTAATAACGAACACCTGCACCACGGCTTCCACACTTCCAATGTGTAACTTACACGTGTCGCTAGTGGTTATTTCTCACAATATATGCGCCGGATACCCAGACAAGAAAGACACAGGGACGTGGACCCGTATCCTCGGCTGTTCCTTGCTTCTAAACCATTCAGCAGTTTAACTCATGTTATATGCGGTCGGAAGCTTCTGTTGGGGCCGATTTGAGATTTTCTTCGGTCGCCTAAACACGTCAAATACATCCTAGCACACACGCAATCATACCATCATATCTACGGAGATGCGTCAATCACATTGCAAGAAGAATTCGTGAAAGGGTTCCCTGAATCCTTCTAGCGCTTAAACAGCTTTGCCAATTTCCCGCTTAAATATTACACAAAAATCACAAATACAGCCCAACCCAATCTTCGCAGGCGTATAAGCTGCTTCAATGGCAGCTATATGGACTTGATTGGTCAGTGTTCCTTTAAGTGCTATAAAATTCAGCCTCGGCTTACCTTCCTTAGCACCTCGTAGAAATTCCTTTGCCTTTGTCTGTTTCATAGGCATTTCTATCACATCCAGCTACGTGGTGAACTCATTTTGCCTCATCAGTACACTTCAGCTCGCATTAGCCATGTCCATAAAGTCGGCTTGCCGCCCTGAAGAACTCACACATTTTCTCATTCATTGATACCGCGTACATAAGAAGACTGAAACCGCCCAGCGGCACTGATAGCATCAATTTCTGACCACCAACTTTTTAAAACTGCCGTAGCTAGCATTGTATAATCAGAAACATTGTATACATTGTATTATATTGTACTTTCCTCGTTTTGTTCTGTTTTTAATTTTTGTGCTATTTTGTAATGTTTGCAAATTTTGTAACCCACTGCCCTCTATTATGCCTCTGGCCCTGAGGGTACCTAAACAAACAAACAAACAAACAAACAAACAAACAAACAAACAAACAAACAAATAAATAAATAAATAAATAAATAAATAAATAAATAAATAAATAAATAAATAAATAAATAAATAAATAAATAAATAAAAATAAATTTATTGGAGAAGCTACATTTTGGATAGTGCAGAGCTTGCGCGAGTTGAGGGTTGCTATAAATTTTAGAAGAGACAGATATGCTCAAAATGCATCTGCACAGCGTGGCCACCACTTCTAGCGGCCTCATCGCGTCATTGTGGAGTCTCGCTGTTATCGGGTGCCCGGTGTCGACGGCTAGCCGACCAAGCTGTAGTTCTCGGGCACTGCCGGCAGGAAGTAGACGGGGTTGCCCCCGGGCGGCTCTGTGAGCGCCCTGAGCGGCTGCGGCGGCGAGTGGATGAAGCTGACGTAGATGAACGCCGCCAAGACCACGGCTGCCGTGCCCAGCAGCAGCCACAGGGCAATCTTGCGGGCCAGTGGCTCGGGCATCGGTGGCGGCGTCCTGTCCCGACCAGCCTTCACCTCGAAAGAAAGGACGTGCAGGGACCGCCTTTTCTGCTCCTCCGGGGAACCAGCGGCAGGCGACTCTGGCTGCAGCGGGAGACAGAGAGTAAACATTTATTTTCTGAAAATTGGGTGAGAGTAAAAAGGGGGTTAAAAGAAGACGGGCAAGGGCGGCCATCGTAGTCCGGTAGGCCACGTGCCACGGCCGCTGACCTAGCCCGTTCGACCAGTGCAGCCTGGTCCTTGAGCTGGCCGGTGCGCAGCACGCACTCCCACTGCTCGTAGGTTGGGTAGGTGGGGGTGAAGGGATAGTAGGGCACTGCCACACCAAGTGGAGTGTTGTCAATGGATTCCATTGAAATTCGGATGAGAGGCCGGGAGAGGAAGCGCGCACATTCCACAAGAGGTACGCTCCGAGTACGTTGCTGGTTGCATGACTTGTTATATCCCCTTAGATTGCATCACGGGATCCATTTTTTCTAGGATACATCGTAACAGTTTGCATTGCTCGCTTCATAGGGGACACTAAACACAACAATAAGGAACCCACAAGGCTGTAGTTCTCAGGAGGCGATTACACTGGTGGTGTTGTCCGCAAAGACCCACACTGCGATTGTGTTGCCGACACATGAAGAAGATGTCCCATCCGACTTCTCTGCTGCGCTGGCAAGGGGCACGCTATGTTCGAGTGCTACTGAGGTGCATGTGCGTATTTGACTGTTCGTTGCGAGTGCGTGAATAATATTCAGACGATAAATTACACAAAATATTAGTACCGTGCGGGCATGAACACGTACGGTGTATGCGCGTTTGTGTGTAGGTGTATGATTGGGCGTGTGAGTGTATACGTGCGTGCGTGCGGGTGCATGTATGTATGTAAGCCACTCGTACTGTTGACAGTGTTACCGACGAAGAAGAGGTAGCTGCTAGCAGCTTCCTCTACTTTTTGCATTCTTGTATAGCAGTTCCATCGGCAATTAAAGAATCCCTCACGTCCTGCTGCCCTGCGCCTCTGTTTCTTCAACAAAATGGTGCCGTGACCAGGATTAATGACTACACAGTTAAATAAATGTGTTCAGACCGCCACAAACGATGACGTCAGTGACTGCAACGGTTCAATAGAACTTCTGGCACTGTCCATTGACAGCAGGCAACCGCGAAGAAAACACAAGACGAAATAGAGGACTGGATTAACGTGTACCTGATCCCACGCATTCAGCGGCTTTACCGATTCCTAGTGTACACCTCGCGGAAACTAGTGAAAGACAACGACAACGGTTTCGACATTCCAGCAACCGTGATCCTTCTTGATGACCACGTCTTGATGGCATTAACGACGTCGAGCATGGGCGTGAAAGCTCTTTGCCCAAGACGAAGCCTTATCCGAAAGGACGTCACCGCACTGATCGGCGACACAAAATCACGGATGAATGCCGAGACACCATCAATCGACGAGCCAATTTTTCTAAAAATGAAATTCTACTGGGAAAAAATGCAAACAGGTACAAATGAGAAAAAAACTAAGAAGTATTCAAAGAACAAGCCTCATAAAAGTTACCCAAGCATTTAAAACGGTTTCCATTCCGGCCTTAAACATCATAGCTAATTTCCCACCAATTCATCTGACGATCGAAAAAGAAATCGAAACATTTAACCTACTTTTCGCCACAAAAATTTTCACCTTTAAAAACCGCGCTTTTACGGTAGACCAAATAAGTAACAAAGTATATATATGGCAGCTTCATCCAGCAGATAAGATATCTTTTACCTATCTTACCCAACCAATTTCGCAGACAGATTTTGTAGTATTTACAGAGGGCTCGCAAGATAAAACCGACATAGGAGCACCTTGTATAATTCTAGGCAAATCCGGTAAAATAGTAGAAACCGAACAATACAAACTTTCAGAGTACAGCAATAACTTTGAGGCAGAAGGAATCGCAATTTTAAAAGCACTTGAATACCTCCAAACTAGCTTCAAAGAAGGTAACGTACAGTTGTATACTGATAGCCTATCAACCCTAAAAGCAATTAGCAATCCAAAGAATCGGAAACCAAATATATTTAGAATTAAAAAAAATGCTAAACAAAATAGCAGAACAGGTCAAAATAACGATAACTTACAATAAAGGTCACAGTGGCAATGTCGGTAACGAAATAGCGGACGAAATGGCTAAAAAAGCAGTGAAATATGGCGAAAAAATTGACTGGCCTATTTCACTACAACTAATCAAAAAACAGCTCAATATTAACCTATGAAAACATTAGAATGTTGAGTGGCAACAAGAAGGAAATGAAAGCTACACATTCCAATTGATAAAAAATATTCACAAAATTCCGGACCACTTTCCCACCAACTATTACACGTCACAGTTTATCAGTGGACACGGTTGATTTCCGTTTTATTTTCATAGGTTCGCCTTTACAAATAATAACATATGTAAATGTAACCTGCCATCAGACAGTTCTGACCACTATTTACAGGACTGTCCAAAAACAAACACAGAGAACAACTTCTTAATATCCATAGAAATTATCTCGTAAGAAAGAAACCAGAGCTAATAAAACACACAAAAACATTAAAAAGTTGAGAAGAAATGACAATAATAATTAACGCTAATATTCAACAATACTAACCCCTCAAATATTTGGCACAATTTCACACATATGCAGAAACAAAGTCAGCGGCAAATAACGCGATAATAGCTTTTAGATCTTTGTATTTATCATTGTTCCGTAGTGAGTCATTTTCTGCGTAATTATCTTGTTTAATTACCTTTTCACATTTTTTATTTTAAATCCAAACATCTATTTACGAAGTATTTAATTTACCCGTTATACCTCGGTGGAACGGGAAGGGTTTCAGTTCATGAGCCTGTTAATAAAGTAAGTTATGAAGCAGCTGGACAGTTAAATTGAAGAGCCTGTTTCCCTGGATTATATAACGAAGAATGTCAAGCCGCATATGAGTTCCAAAGGTTTATTGTTTTGACGAAATTTAGAATAGACCGATTTTTTCGGATTTCTAAAAGCATTCTTTCAACGACAGTGTAATAATAGGCCCGAAAAATCGGGATGGTATCGTAAATAACAATGACTCGGCAGTGCATAGCAGTGACCCTCACAACGGAAACAGTGATCTGTTGGCACCTTCCCATGATCGTCAAAACCACAGGTCACTCAACGAGCTGCTTTCTTTAAACAAAAATTGAATCCAATAAAAAACGCGGAGGAGGCAACTGCTTGCTCTGTGCTCAGACAACGAATTCGGAAAAGCTCAAACGCTCGAAACAATGAAGTGAATCGATTGCGCCCAACAGATATGACGAGTCATCAGAGCGACCACAACACATTAAAGGTACCTAAAGGGACGTCCGGTTCGCATGATTTTGATGACACTAAAAGAGCTCAATGTGCACGGAACGAGTTCATAAAGGACTACAAGCACGACTGCAGAAACGTGTTGTTTTTGTTGTATCCGTTTATTTTAGACAATTTACAAACTGCCTTGGATGGCATGGCTAAAGGCAAGCAAAACTGCCTGACGGGCCCTGCCACCCGTAACCATCAGGGCAGCAGCGCGATCACAAGGATGAACAACTAGAAAAAGAAAATAACAAAATAAACAAAAAAAGAAAAAAATGCAAAAAGCGAGTTACATACCTTTGCCAAAGCAAAAGGTGCACACTGGTGTAATCATACCAAAACAAAATATGAACACACATCTGATATCGATACAAACAAAACAAGAAACAAAAAATCTCAATGCACAGACCTCGCTGGCACTGGACAGTGACAAAAATCAGAGCGCTAACCGCTGTTGTCACCGGTAATTTTTATTTGCCTCAACAATTTTTCTTTCATAATTTCAGGTACTTTTTTTCAGCTACGACATCGTATGAGATCCAGAATATCAGGGAGAAGATTCAGCGTACTTCGGGGTACTTCGACTCCTTAACCGACAATACCTCACCCACGGAGCCTTCAGATAGACCTCACCATCGCGTGAGCACGACTTCGGGTGGATTGAATTGCGTAGCGTAAAGCATGAAGATTTTATAACCCCGACGCGAAAACGAAGACGT
This sequence comes from Haemaphysalis longicornis, assembly GCF_048455015.1. Classification (NCBI taxonomy): domain Eukaryota; kingdom Metazoa; phylum Arthropoda; class Arachnida; order Ixodida; family Ixodidae; genus Haemaphysalis; species Haemaphysalis longicornis. The sequence goes on from NW_027526407.1 coordinate 187,905,928, forward strand.
TGAAAAACGTGATGTCGTACGGCCCAGTGGCACGCTGTGACAAGTATTGTAAACCAGACTACACCAAAAAGCATGAACAAAGGCCGACTGATCGAAAAAATCGATCAAGCAAGGGACAGCCTCACGTGTACAAGGATCAGTAAACGCAAGAACCATTCAAGTAACGGCAAGCGACCCGAATACTGAGATGTCCTGGTTCAAGAAATAAGATTGTGCTAACGATGGCCCAGGCGTTGGTCAGGACGAGCCGGTTACCCTGGTGCCATTCTAAAAACCACATGTTCAAACACCAGAAGCATCGAAGAAGTAGTATCGACTACTCTGGCACGGGTAGCACCGACAAGGAATCGGTCATGGATAGAAAGGACAGCTCACACTTCCTCGAATAAAAGTGTTTTCCAGGAGGTTACGACGAACTCAGGGCACTGGATAACCACTGAAAACGCTTAACTCTTTACGTTACCTTCAGCCACTTCCTCCATTTTTCGCGTGGGCGAGAGAATGTTGAAAATATTACATAATATTACAGACGGAGAAGAGGTGGATTGTTGCAGCTTCCGCTACTATCACCAGCATTGGGTAGCAGTTCCATCGGCCATTACAACATTATTCACGTCCCGACGACCAGCCATTTTTCGGCCATTTTTTTATTTTGCGTCCAGCCCAGGCTGGACATAAATTGGAAAACTGGCTGGACGATCGCCCGGACAGCGCATGTCCGGTCGTTTTTGGTTGTCCGTTCTGTGTGCACCGTACTGTTATTATAAACGTATACGTGTGGGCCAGATTTTCAGCGCAACTGATTTAGTCACGCCATATGACATGACGAGGAAAGAATACAAGCACATGTATTGCGTAGTTTTTGTCTATTGTTGATAGCCAAAGTTCTTTTGATGGCCGATGTTTTCAGACAAAGTAACCAGCCTTGTTTCCATATCTCACGCGGTACACTACCGAGTGCGCTGCTGCCTACACAGACCCTAATTCTACAGAAGTCGTGAAGTCTCCAATTTCATGTCAATTAATTAATTATGGTGGGCCATAGCAGCATGACTAAAACTCAGCCATACGGTTGGCTACCTGAAAGAGCAAACGGGAGGTTGAGCGAAGGAGGGACCATCTCTGGAAATACCATCCGAAAAACCTGTTACCCGCAGTCTCAGGCCAATTGAAGCATTGCATATGTCATGATATGAGTTACCTCGGCCGGCTGCTGCTGTTCCTCCTGCCTCGCCTTTGAGCTGGTGGTCGAGGAAGAGCGGCGGGCAGGCTGAACCACTTCGAGGTCTGCCGGCGCTGCAGGAGGTGGTTCCCGGATTATGTCGTCATCCTTCGAAGGGGACTCTGGCTGGCCCTGCTCGTCCTTCTTGGGTGATGACTGCCTCGACGGTGTCGAGACTGGGGCCAGAAAGCAGTCATAGTGAATGGATCACCCGATTTGTAATTGTACGGAGAAATTTACATTAATGCAAAGCAGGCGTCCTCGTTGGCCATCTGCCAATGAGAAAAGACATTGGGGGCGTGGATCGAACATTTAGGGTCTCACACGATGTCACCCACCGAACTGTATCTTACAATTCCAGGAACTGTCAGTAGCTTTTACTCCTCATTCCTCGTCAGGTATGCTTCAGCATTGTGCCAGCTAACACACTCTAAGACTCTCCACAAAATGAAGAAAAGTTTGCTGTGAGCCTTGACACTTCGGGTTTGCTTAGGCGGTACTGCAGCAACCGTTAAGGGACTGCTAACCGGAGTTGAAGCAAACGAGCCGACGCTGCAGGACCCCTCCCAGACCATTGGGGTGCCAAAGTAACACTCTTTCAGCATGGCTTTACAGAGCAGTACTCGTTTACGCTACTTTCATGTTCCGTTAGTTCGTTGACAAAATATGTAGCTTTCTAGCGAGCAAATTCCTTCAAATATTCTAAAGTTCAAACCTATAAACTGTCAAAGGGGTGCAAGAGCGCAGAAGGTACGATGTATTTTTGACCAATGCAGGACACTTGAACACTTCATAAAAAAAAAACGCTACGTTCCAGCAGCCTGCTGGAGAGATTCGTGATGCAACTCCCTTCCGTCTCAGCTTGATCTAATGGTGGGCCAATTCATGCTCCGTCAAGCGTGCGGAGCCGACCTCATGTTATTCTATCTTTGTTATTAGAGAAGACGCGCAACCCCACTTTCGCTCCACGCCCATATTTTCCGATGGCTTTTCCTCTAAGCTTGCATCACTGGTAAAGCGTAGCAGCGGGCCCGGTTCGCCTGCCGGTGCCCCAGTCTGTGCCGGCAGTCCATATTTACGAACAGAAGTGACCAACTGACCAATGCACCGACCAATCATAGCCCAGCGCGCACTTCTGAACCTACAGACTTGAAATGTCAGAAGTATAGCCCTCTAAAGGTTTACAAACAGCAAAGATCGTGCTATCGGTCTATGCACTGAGTGGCAACTCGCATAGCGCGCTGGGTTGTGAGGGCGGTTGTACGCATGCCCTGGAAGTTATCAGTTGCCTAAGATGCGCCCGTGGCAATCGTAACCTGCCGCGGTCGGTGCACGTACGTAGACTAGCATCCGCTTGTTTCTTGTTGTGAACGGTTTTTACCACATTTCTATCATGGCGTATGGCCAAACTAAGGCTGGAATTCAGGAAATGGTACCCGTGATGAGAAAAATGAAAACAATTCTTTTCTCTCAAATCTGTTCTGATCTCACTTGTCCGCTTAGATATTGAGCTGGTTTGGACTGATGCGGGTACCACGGAAAAAGTTTTGAAATGAAGCTTCAAGGATTTTTTCCCCGACTGGGTGAGTATGCATTTCGGTATGTATTCCTGTTCTCACAGCTTCTTAATGTTTGTTCTACAGATAAATATTACTCATTCAAATACACAGCTATTATAAGAATTTCGCGTTAAATTCGACGCTTCAAAGCAAGAGGCATTCTTTCGAATGACACCCCTACGGAATAAAAATGCCTAATGATTTGGCTGGGCGTAATATCAGCCCCCAGCCAAAGTGCTGGGACTAGAGGCTTTATGTTTCGAGATTACATTTTTATCAGGCATAGTATGTCCCGGTTTTTAAAAAAATTCACACCTCTGAAAAGTTAGAGAAGGATGAAATACTTTCTTTCCCGATTTTCTCGCTAGATTGGAGCCCGTACTGATATCGAACTGGCTATTCTTGGTGTGCCAGAGTGCCAGTGACTCAGCTCACTGGCAGCATATCGCGGCCGCTTGCCTGCCTCCTTTCGGTTGAAACACTTGACACATTCGACAGCCATTTAGGAAAAATCGACACAAGAGCAAGGCGAAACTGTAGGTTATCTGCTGCGACGACCAAACCACGCAGTCCCTCTCTGTGCAAGCGATAAGCATAACTTTAGCAGTACTTCCAGGCACGTCGGAAAGACTGCAAGTGTTGTTCAGGAGTGTTGCAAGGGCACTCCCTCCCACAGTTCGCTCCTGCGACGTGCGCATTTACTCACTGGGAGGGTTGTCGGTGGTCGAAGCCTTTTTCGGGCCTCAGGGTTGGGCAGCCTCTCCCTGGTTGTCGGCAGCACTTCCCTGGCCTGGCGCTTTTTCCTTGCTGCTCATCGGGCTGCCGCTCCTTGAAGCTTCGCCATCGTTTTTCTCGGCGCTCTGCTGCATCTCGGCGACGGGTGATGTTCTCCCCTGACAGCATCTGGGAAGCACTTCGTACAGGAATCGCCTTCTTCTTGATGGCGATGATGAAGATGATGAAGAGGCTGTTTCTTGGCGAATTGCACGTGCTTAGTCAGGGGATTGGCCGCTCTTGTCCAGAAGAGCTGTAGTAGCACAAGTGGCGAACACGTCATATTCTAGATTTACGAACTGGGGTTGCGTGCTTGTAAAACTTCCATCGAAAGTCTGCGATGAAAATTTAATGCTGGGAATAAGAGCGGTCATGTTTAGAAGGCGACTATATACAGAAACTGCAGAAATAGTTTTTGTCAGCATGCAAACAGGTCCGGGAATTAAATGCATCATGATGTGGGACCCCTAGTTCCTGCCATAGAGTTTCATGCTAATATATACTAAAGGGAAATCTGTCGCTGCAGTCGCAGGCCACCGTGGGCGGCGTCATTGCCGCTAGCCATATTCCTCACTTAATTGGCTTAGCTAGCCATTTGGCTTCTTATTTGTGTCGAAGCCAAAATCAACAAAAAAGGGTAACATTTTTTCTTGCTCATTGTGGCTGAATCTTCTACATAATCACTGACAAATTAATATTTTTGGAGGTTCTATTTTATAACAAAACAAATTTGATGAACCTTCTGCAGTAATATTGTTGCTTTTTTGCAGCAAGAACCAATTTTTCAGACTGTTCTTGAACCGTTCCGAGGACAAGTGGAACGGGTCTGCCCGGTACTTGACAGAACACTCGCCGAAGCACGGCTCCCCTAGACAGTGGCGCCAGATTTCCCTCTAGTATATATTAGTATGAAACTATATGGTTCGTGCAGCACAGAACAAAATATGGCCGCGTATATGCTCCTTTCGTAGCAAATCTCGCCGAAAGAAGATATTCGACTGGCGCCCCTGCCAAGTAATGCCTCCCTTCTATTTCCCGCTCACCTCTCATACTGTTCCTCTTAAGTCTCGTTCCTCTGAAGATAACACGCTAGAGGTTTGCTCAAGTCAATTTAAATTGATCGCGTTCCACTGCTCCAAGTCGGGGTTCTCGACGCCAGCACTGCCGTACGGCGGCGACGCGCGTGAGTTGAGGCACTATACAACATTTATAGAATCACGATGCCCTACTGCACGAGCGTTCCGAGCGGAACATGGATCCCATCTAGTGGAACGTTTTGTGGCTATTGACGTTTGAAATCTTAAATGCCGCCAGGACGTGTCGCTGGCAACAGCAGGTGACGGTTTCCTGCCGTTGATGTGGTATTTCATTTACTACCGCAAACACCAAGCATCCATTAATTTCTTAATACAGGAGCACTGCACATATCACTCATGTATTGATATGCTCCCTTATATTTACGTAATCTGTCCTCCTTGTTCAGCAGTGTTGACAAATCCGAACACTGACACCTTAAGTAGACGTTTAGATTTGGCTGTGAGTGTATAAGACTGCATGCGAAGACTGTAAGTGTATGCGAAGGCAAGATAACCGTTGGTTATTCAGGGTAACAGAGTGGATCCCTAGAGAAGGCCAGCGTGGCAGAGGGCGGCAGTAAGTTAGATGGGCAGATGAGATCAAGAAGTTTGCGGGGATAAATTGGTCGCAGTTAGCACAGGGCCGGGGTTATTGGAGATCAATGGGAGAGGCCTTTGCCCGCAGTGGGCGCAGATAGGCTGGTGATGATGATCCCGTATAAGACTCTTGCGCAGCTTCGTTTCACTTTTGCGGGTGGCTGAATCGAGTCACAGACAGACAGACAGACAGACAGACAGACAGACAGACAGACAGACAGACAGACAGACAGACAGAAAGTACCCCAAGAAAGACTATCGTCTTTAAAAGGCACCTAAAGTAGAACATGCATCTCTCCCTCGGTCCTACCAACGCACTTTCATGGCGAAATTTAAGTACTGGGAGGTTAGTATTGCTTGAATGATATGCGTGAGCAATAGAGGAATCTGCAACTGCCCATACATGCATGTCCCTCTCGATTGATTTGCCTGTGTATGTATAGCACCGAGTCCTAACACGTTCGCAGAAGCGCGCAAGCGTTTCAGTAGGGGGTATTGTACCCGTCAGTGATTTTTAACAGTACAGCTGTTCAAGCTTTTAGTTCCGTCATTGAGCGTTACAAGAAAAATACATACATACATACATCAGCCGAGTGCGCGTGCGCCTCGTGAGGCGCGCCCCGCGTCGGCCAGCTCCCCCTTCGAGAACTTTCTGTCCAGAGTTGAGGACGTGATGTCTCACGTGCTCTACTCGCCAGTTCACGTGCGTTCTCTCCTTAAGAGGAGAGCACAGACGCCGAGTTTGCGCAACTAGTTGCCTTCGGTTTCAGCTCGGGCTAGGCCAGGACTGGAAATAAAACCTGCAGTGGGCTGGAGTCTGTTACGACCCCGCCCCGACATGATACGCCGTCGTATCTTCTGTGCGGCCCTACTAAGCACTAAATCCTTAGTGGAGTCCGTGACTTTCGAACACAATAAAGACCCGCTGTACGACCCATGCTTGATCCGTCTTGTTAGTTGACTCGATGGCTCTTTGGAGTTCCGCCGGGTCTTCTTCGAAACTTGAGCCGTCTGGGTCCACAGTCCCACATGAAGGGCCACAGTCTGGCCGGCCCTTTCTTACATACGCAGCATAGATATTCGGCGCAGCACATGGGGTGTAGAGCTGACGGTGACGTGACCGACGCCTTCTGTAGTCTTCTGTGATACGCTGCGTCTTCGCAGCCCAGTGCCCGGTGGGGCGGCAAATACGCTCTTGTCGTCAGCCGCATGTTCTTCAGTGCTTCGCAATAACCCCTCGTTCTTCCTTTGGTCTTCGCCCACCATGGCCACTCGAGACGACTCCCCACACTGGTGGCGCGGGGTGTTACTGCGCCCCCCTCCCTGTGGGCCGTCTCTCGGTGGTTCGGTGCGTACGGGGAGCATTCGCCCACGTGCGCCGGGATGAATTTAATATCTACGCTTCTTTTTTCTCGACATCCGTTTTCTCGATGATACTGGCTGCCTTGCCGCTCACTCGGCCGTTCGCCAGGTTGCGGACGGCCCCTTGCGAGTCGCTCAGGATCGTGTCGCAACGAGCTTCGGACATCGCCGGGGCTATGGCATTCTCTTCTGTCTCGGTGGTGTTCTTACACTTCGCTCTCGCTGACTTGGCCACCCTTCCCTTTCCTGCGTTTATGGCTACCATGACATACCGGCCTTGGCCACAGTCTGCCGCATCGACGTACAGTGTTCACGGGTACGTTACTGTGCTGCTGGATGATGTATGTATTTGGCCCTTGCGCGTCTTCGTTCTTGACGTCGTTCTGCGTGCATGCTCTTCGGGATGGGACTCACCCGCACGTTCTTCCGCACCTTCTCGTCTAGGTCTCGGAGTTGTCTTCCCGTGATCTGGTAGCCGCAGCCCAGGGTCTCGAGGATGGCTCTACGCGTTGTGGTCGCAGCCAGTAGTTGTTGTGGTGCGTCTAGCCGGGCCTCCACGAGCTCATCTGGCGTGTTGTGGACGCCCAGTTGCAGACATCGTTCCGTGTTCGTCGATTCGTTCTGCCCTAGTTCCTGTTTATGCATTCTTCGGACCATGATGTCGATTTTGGGCTTGGCGGTCTACATCCACTTTTGGCACGTGGCCTTGTATGGCACGTAGCTGATTGCGAAAGGCTGCACCACTCTCGCGAACCCCTATTCGCGCATGCCAGTCTTTTTTGGTCGATACGCGCTAGAGCACCCGTAGTGTACTAGCCGTTTTGGTCACCAGTTTCTTCGTCAGGTTCTCCTTGTTACCGTTTCCGTTGATCAGCATGCCCAGCACCCTGATCTCCGGCACTTCGGGTATTCACTGCCCCGTCTTTGTGATCAGCTCCCTCGGGGGCAGCGGCTGCCGACCCCCTCGGGGGCAGCGGCTGCCGACCCAGCTTGCGAGGCGAGTTACCAGGAGCTCTGACTCGAACGGCGAGCTATGCAGACGCGTTCCGTCCAACCGATCTTCGATGCCCGAGATAGCCTTCTGCAACCTTCTCACGAAGCCCGCGTCTGTGCGGCTGGCCGTGCATAGGGTGATGTCTGCATAAATGGCGTGTCAAATGCCTTCGACACTCGACACCGCTGCGGCGACTCGTATCATGACAATGTTAACAGCAGCGGCTAGATAACCGACCTTTGAGGCGTGCCCACGCTGCCTACGTCTTGTTCTGGTAAATTGATCTCTTCTGCGTATAGCTAGATCTTGCGGCCTGCGGCCCGACAGAAGTCCTAGATGTACTGGTAACTCCGCTCTCCCGTGTTGAGCCTTGACACTTGTGCCAGCATGTCGAGTGTCTCCCTCAGTTGAAGGCACTCTGCAGGTCTAGGCCCTACTGGGCCTAGACCTGCAGAGTGCCTTCCCTTGTGCCTTCCCAGAGTCCCTTGTATCGTCCTCGATGATTTCTTTCTTCAGCTGTGGCATCGCGTCTTGGGTGCTCAAGCCTCTCCTGAACCCGATACTTCCGTCCGGATCCAGCCCCTCTTCTTTGAGGTAGTCCTCCCACCTGTTCGCCAGCACGTGGTCGAGGACCTTCCCCACGCACGATGCTAGCGAGATGGGCCGCAGGTTCTCGATGCTCAGTGGTTTGCCCGTTTTGAAATGAGAACCATTTGAGCTGTCTTCCGCTGTTTCAGTAGTCGGCCGCATCGCCAGCATATGTGGCAATATCCTGTCAGCACTTCGATCGACGAGTCGTCGAGGTTTCTCAGGGTCTCAGGGTCCCGCTCACGATCTGGTGTTCAGCTTCCGCTGTGCCTTTGAAATCTCGGCCGTCGAGATGTCCTGGTTAAGCCTGCCGTTGGGTGTCCCTGTGTATCCTGAGTTTTGTGCGCGCGTCGTCTGTAGCAGGTACCTGGCGCTCAGCTTCTTGACCAGCGGTGCTCTGCCTAGGAACTTCTCGGCATCGCGCATGACCTGCGCCATGCGGTTCTGCTGGAATGACTTGGTTTTGGTCACATCGAGCAAGTGCCTGATCAGAGACCAGACCTTGCCCTGTTGGAGGCTGCCATCGGTGCGGTTGCTCACCTCGTCCCACAGCTGTCTGCTGGGGAACGCGCTGTGTTTCTGGATCGCTTGATTTAGCTCCGCAACCTTCTTTAGTAGCTGCCTGTTCCATCGCTGTTTCTTCCAGCGCTCCTTCATGGACCCCTTCACTTGGACCAGGTGCGCCAGTAGGCTGTCTATGCATGTAATGTTGTCGCTGGTCTCGAACTTCTTGGTCGTTTCTTGGAATTTCTCCTTCAACTTCATCGTCAGCGCTTCAATGTCTTCGATATGGAGCACTCCAGGGTCGCCTCTCCTTTGCTGGCAGAAGGCGTCCTAGTCAGTCCATTTGTGCTCACTGTTGCATCCGCCTGTGCCTGCCAATTCGATCTCTAGTATGTAATGATCGCTCCCCAGATCTTCTCCAGTGTTGCGGCACGTAACCTTTCCTCCGTTCTTGATGAAGGTTAGGTCCGGCGTGGTGTCCCGTTGAGTCGACGTGAAGCCCGTTCGCGTAGGCTGCTTGGAGTTCGTGATCAGGGTTTATCCTTGTTCCATTGCTTCGTACATCAGGTGTTTACCCTTGGCGGTGTCTCTGTCGTACGGTCTTGTACCCCACAAGTGGTTCAGTACGTGGAAGTCACCCCCCACCACCAGCGTGGTTCTCTTGCCCGTGTACTCGCTGGCCTCAGTAAAGTCTTGAATTTCTCGCTCTAGTCTTTCGGGTTGCTGTAGAGGTTCACCACGTACAGGCGGGGACTTAATTTTGCAGACCATGCGAGCGCGTGGCAAAAGCCACCGATGCGCGCTCTGGAGGCCCGGCGCCTGTTGTCGAGACCGGTGTGGCGCGCATGCGCGCCCTGTTTTACTAGCAGGCAGGCCAATTTCCTCGCTCCCTGCAGCGGTGCTGAGATGGTCACCGAAGCACCGCCGAGCGACGCCTTTGTAGCATTCCTTTCATCCCGATGGCACATTTCGGGCCTAATGTGACGATTGCGCGGGCTTTGGCGCAAGTGCTCCTCGCGCCATGATAAACACTTGCGTGGCATTTTTTATTTGTTTATTCTGATCTTTATCTTTTATGGACGATGAGGCTCGCGGCTTGCGAACGGCGTCCCCGAATGAAGCGTGTACGAAGCACAATCACACGGGGCCGCGCTACGTACGACGGAATGCCAGCGATATGAATAGCTAACCTTTATTCACCTTGTTTATTTTTTTTTATTTGGCTACTGAACATATATTTCAGCTCGCTCTCCGCTGCCCATAAAGTAGGCGATTTGCAAGTTTTATACAAGAAATTATTTCGGCGTTTTTGCTGCCTACTTCCTTGCTTAAAAACGATCGAAATACGTACTCACATAAATTGTCTGTTCGCTGTGTCCGTCGCATTCGTAAAAATGGCACTTCGGGTTCCCATTGAACACCGTAAAATTATTGGCTACTTTTGAGAACCCGTTTTTTCAAAGGGATATTTGCCAGCTTACTAATAGGCCACTAGATGCTGTTAGCCGAAAAATTCTTGCCTACGGGGATGAAGTGCTCCAAGGCCGGAACAATTCTTCAAAATCGTCTTGCATTGATTGATTATGAGGTTTTAACGCACCGACACTACACAGGCAATTAAGCGCGCCGTAGTTGAAAGCTCCGGATCAATTTTGATTAACTGGGGATGTTTAGCATACGCCGAAATCCCGAACACGCTTCAGCATTTTCGCTTTTCGCCGCCATCAGAAATGGGCCACCTTGCATATGCCCAACGGAGCGGAAGGACAAGGTCAACAACAAAACAGGAGGACAAGCTGATTGTTTCTCATTCGTTGAGCACCCGTTCATTAGTGACAAAAACATTCGGAAGGCCCGAAGTCGCGATTAAAATTGCCACGAAGCCAAGGACGACGCAGTCGTCTTGAAGGAGAAAAGTATCGAATAATGTTATGGCGTTCTTCGATGGGAGCCCGAGGTGCCGTTTTGAATGATGCCGACGCGTATAACGAACAGACAATGTATATGGGTATGTCTTTCAACCATTTTTAAGTAAGGAAGTAGACATTAAAAATAAAACAGAGGATTTCTCTTATGAAACGTGCAAATCGCCTACTTTATCGGCAGCGGAGAGCGAGGTGAACGATAAGTCCAGTGGGCAAATAGTTTCCAAAATAAAAAAAACATTAATAAGGGTTCGCTATTCATATCGCTGGCATTCCATCGTACGTAGCGCGGCCCCGTGTGATTGTGCTTCGTACACGCTTCATTCGGGGACGCCGTTCGCAAGCCGCGAGCCTCATCGTCCATAAAAGATAAAGATCAGAACAAACAAATAAAAATACCCGCAAGTGTTTATCAGGGCGCGAGGAGCACTTGCGCCAAAGCCCGCGCAATCGTCACATTAGGCCCGAAATGTGCCATCGGGATGAAAGGAATGCTACAAAGGCGTCGCTCGGCGGTGCTTCGGTGACCATCTCAGCACCGCTGCAGGGAGCGAGGAAATAGGCGTGCCTGCTAGTAAAACAGGACGCGCATGCGCGCCGCGCCGGTCTCGACAACAGGCGCCGGGCCTCCAGAGCGCGCATCGGTGGCTTTTGCCACGCGCTCGCATGGTCTGCAAAATTAAGTCCCCGCCTGTACAACCCCTGCTTTCAGTTCTTGCCCGGTGCGATCTGGACGCCGACGTGTTCGTATTGAGTCTTCTTTCCGTTGTTAATTTGTTGCTCTATTGACTCCATCGGGAGCGACTCCGCTCCTGACCTTATTGCACGATGAGTCTGCCCAGGCATGGTTGTTGTGCTTCTGGTTGTTCCGCTTGTTCTTGGAGGTACGGATGGCTGGAGAACTGTGCCGCGAATATCGGACTGCGAACCATGATTTTCTGCGTGTGCTCTACGAGCTGGAAAGGCTCACTCAGGTTGCTATGGGACACCACCAACGTGGAGATAATCTCGTCTAGTCTTGCGAACCGTTCCTCTGTTGCCGACCCTAGGTTGTTTACTGTGACCGTTAGGTTGCTGACCGTGGCCGAGGGGTTGTTGATCATGGCTGTGAGCTTCTCAATTTGGGCGTCGCAGTTTTTCTTCGTTGATTGTCATACTCGCTTCTTTGGTGTTTCTGCATCTTCTTCTTCCTCTCTTGCGATCTCCATTGCCGTTGCTTCTTTCTTTGGTTGCTGCTCTACTTGTTATTGCTGCTGTTGCTGCTTCTCACTTAGTTGCTGCTGCTGCGTCGGTGGCTGCTTCACTGCCGAAGTGGTTTCTACCGTCACGGACGTTGAAACCATTTGATTATTCTGCTGTTGTTTGTTGTGTTGTGTAATGTAGTTCTGTTCATGCCACCAGGTGGCGAACAGTACTAAGGTGCCCCATTTCTAGTATAAGCATCAATAACCGCAGCCCAGTCATAAATAGCATGTAACAAGAATAGAGGATCTTTTTTTCGTGGGTACGAGGTAGCGTCGGCATCTCTCTGCCACGTATGGTGACTCGGTGGGCAGCGGATACAACGTGATGGTGACGAGATAACCCTTTTCGGCTGCGGGCGGAACGCCACATAAGTACTCAAGTACGGCTTACTGCAATCTTCTTCAATGACACTGACGCCGCCGCCGCCATTTCTACCGACACCAGGAAAGCCCGCCATACCATGGACGCAATGGCGTCGGATGTTCGAGAACTACCTCGTAGCGTCGGCAAGCGACGCGTACGTGCCAGCACGCCGCAAGGCGCTCTTTCTACATCGCATCCGCCTGTGACAACGAATCTACTACACGCTACCAGAGAAGCAACCTACGGAGGACGACGACGAATTCAAGACTGCTGTACAGATACTCGAGGCCTACCACGCAGCAAGCACTAACGTTATCATTGAATGCCAGCGGTTTGGTCAACGCGTTCAGTTTTCGGGTGAGACCGCGGATATGTTCGTTTCGTCGCTGCGAGAACTTTCACTTTCCTGCGAATTTAATGACAGGGCCGATGAGTCCATACGCGACCAACTCGTCGCCAAGAGAAGCAACCCCGTACTTCGGGAGCGGCTACTTTTGAAGGCTCCTCATTGACGTTGGACAGGGTCCTCACAATTGCTCGAAGTATCGAAGAAGCCGCAAAATATTCCAAGGAGTTGTCATCAGCTAGCCCGGCAGGATACTTGCAAAAAGTGGATAAGCGTTTGGCGCCAGGGCGAGCCGAACGTGCCTCGTCGGGACAAAATAGTAGGACTTGCTTTCGCTTCGGCTCTGCGAAACACGTAGCCAATTCTAGTACTTGCAAAGCAAGGAACAAGACCTGCAACAACTGTGGCAAGGTAGGCCATTTCGAGAGAGTCTGTCGTAGCGAGAAGCTTAGCAAGAAGTCACTCGCTGTTCAAGAAGTCCAGCACCGCCATCCAACAGCTCGAAGCATACTGCAACTTAACGGGGAACAGAGCACCGGAGTGCGCATACAAGTACAGGTTCAAGAATCTCCCGTCGATTTCCTGTTGGACACGGGTTCTGCAGTTTCAATTCTTGCTGCTGACACGTGCAGCAAACGGAGGCTTCCACCAACACTCCAGCCAACATCGGCTACATTGCTCGATTTTTCACGCAGAAAAATTAACATTCAAGGATGAAAAAGTGTGTTGCCACCTTGGCACTCAGGAACGCCCTCACTAGGTCGTGCTCTCATCAAATGGGGGTCAGCTTTGCCGCGCAAGCTGAGAGGTTGATAAGGGTGGTTTCCCTGAACATTTGTTGATCAATATGTGTGAGACTCCTGAAGGAAATGCGCAGCCAAAACCCTACAAAAGAACGCCAAGTGATCGACCGGAAGAAGTTGACAGTGATCCCCTACGTTCATGGTGTTTCCCACCGGCTAAAAAAGGCTGCAGCACGAGCCGGAGTGACCGTTGTGTTTAGTGCACCGAACAAACTAAGTGGGTTGTGCGCCAGAGTTAACGGGGAAGGAACTGGCACCAAGATCTGCTTGAAGAACCACGCCCAGCGTTTCGTGAATGCTCGTCCGGTGTAGTCTATGACATTCCGTTGTCCTGTGGTAAATCATACACGGGTCAAACAGGGCGGTGTCTGAACGATAGGCTGCGAGAATACGCAAACACAGTGAAAAATAAAACTGGCAGTAATTTGGCTCTTCACTGTGCGGAATGTGCGGTTCGTAAATGTACCCCTCTTCTCGAGCAGACATGTGTGCTAAAAAAGTATAAAGGAAAAAGTGCTAGAGAAATCTACGAAGCACATGTCATCCACAAGCAGGGGGTTTCATCTGTCAGTAAGGCATCCATTGAATTGTTGGAAAAAGAACTTAGTTATCTTGATCACTGAATGTTATTTTCGCACATGCGCCTTGTGTATTCGTTGAATGTTTGTCTCCCTTTCTTTCTTGTCGTGGTTTCCGAGGGTATATATTCCGCCACGGCGAAATAAAACTCGTTGTTGTTAGTCAGCGCCCAGTCTTGTCACGTTCTTTTGTCCCGTTTTAGCGCTGTTTTTCTATATTCAAGGATGCTTCGCCACTCCAGTCCAGTATCGGAACTGCAATGCGCAACTCCTTTTATACATGGTACCCCAAGGCACAAATCTCCTGGGCATCGAAACTATCAGCACACTGCAACTACACATAAATGGTACGTCACTGAGCTGCTTCCACACTTCTTGTAAACCGGAAGGGCTCTGTCATGATGTGCTCTCCTAGTTCTCTCGTGTGTTTGACGGGAATTTGGGTCTTGCAAAGGGCTTCGTGCATAAAGTCAAGATACGCAAGGATGTTTTTCCTGTAAGCACTAAACTACGACGCTTGCCGTTTGCGGTGAATAAATCTGTGAAAGCTGAACTGAATCGGCTAGAAGAGGCAGGTGTGATTGACAAAATTGACAGTTCCCCTTGGGTCTCCCCAATAGTTGTAACGGAGAAAAAGAACGGGAAAATTAGGATATGTGTAGACCTGCGAGAGCCTAGCAAAGCAGTCATTGTGGGCTCCTTTCCCCTTCCACGCACTGAAAAGTTGCTACACAAGCTGCTGGTGCAAAGTTCTTTTCAAAGACTGGATTTGGCCTCGGCCTATCATCAATTGACTCTTAGCCCAGTCAGCAGGGACCTGCCTGCTTTCATCACAGAGCATGGGCTGTACAGGTACAAGCGTGTCTGTTTTAGGGTCGCTTCGGCACCAGTTGCTTTCCAGAGAATGATGACTACAATCGTGCAAGACTGCAGAAATACTCTCTGCTACATTGACGATATTGTTGTGTTTGGGTGCACAAAAGAAGAGCATGACGCTTGCGTTCGGCAGGTTTTGAAGTGCATTGCCCATGCTAGGCTAAAACGGAATGACAAGTGCATTTTTGGAGTGAAGGAGCTTGACATTTTGGGTCACAGAGTGACTGAAGAAGGGGTTCGCCCACTTGTGAGCAATGTAGAGGCCATCCAGACAGTTCCAGCCCCCACAAATGTAGCAACGTTGCGCTCTTTCCTTGGCATGGTTGGGTATTATGCAAAATTTATACCGCACTATGCTGAAGTCCTTGAGCCTCTACGACAGCTCTCACGGAGGGAGTAGGTTTCACTTGGACGCCGGAAAGGCAAGCCTGTTTTAACCAACTTAAGCTCTTGTTGGCAAGCAGCTGCTTACAGCTTTTTGACCCTGTTCTGGAAACAGTGGTTACAACAGATGCTTCTGGCATTGGCATAGGAGCTGCACTCCAGCAACAGAAGCGTGACGACTTGCACACCATCGCTTTTGCATCAAGGCGCCTAACTCCGGCTGAAGGCAAGTATTCGGTAGGCGAACTGGAAACACTAACCTGCATGTGAGCATCGGAAAAGGTACCTTTGGGGCAGGCACTTCACATTACGTACAGACCATCAGACACTGGTGACGCTGCTCGGTGCAAATGGAGCCGGCCGTCATCCTTTCAGGATTGCCAGACTGCTGGCATACAACTACACAATAGAATACCAAAAGGGCACTGAAAACACTGTTGCAGATGGCCTTTCCCGGTTACCGCAGGAAAAGTATGGAGCCTGTCCAGAGCCAGAAGATGCTGTTTGCTTTGTTTCTTCATGCTTAACTCACGAAGAATTGGTAACCGCAACTGCGCAGGATTCTGTACTTTGCCAAGTGATGCAGTGGACAACGTCCAGATGGCTATCAGTCAAGACCCTGGCTCAAGAAGCAGTGCCTTTCTGCAGAGTTCGGGTGAGTGATGAATGAGGTGAGTGATGAATGACCTGCTGCTCCGAGGGGACAGTTCGTGGTACCTTCTTCGTTGGTGAGCAGACTTCTCGATATCGCCCATGAATCACACCCAGCCATCACGCGTACAAAGCAACGGCTCCGAGAAAAATACTGGTGGCCTGGCATTAGCAAGCACTTCGAACAGTTGATCAAGTCTTGTGCTGTTTGTCGGTCTGTTGGCCAGTCAGCAAAGCGAGTTGTGCCGCTTATGCAGCCGGTACCATTTCCTTCAGCACCGTGAGAGAAGATAGGCATCGACATCGTTGGTCCTTTCGCAAGGGCTCCTCAGGACTGTCGTTTCGCCATTACTTTAGTAAACTACTTCAGTAAGTGGCCAGAAGTAGGGTTCAACTCTAACGTCACTTCAGCGACGGCCATGTCCTTTTTTCGGAGTATAGTAAGCCGTGAAGGCTATCCGAAGGAGATAGTGAGCGACCATGGGCCACAATTTACATCCGTCGAGTTTGAAGAATTCTTGCGCATCAGAGGGATCCACCACAAATTCTCTGCAGTCTATCATCCAGAATCAAATGGACAAGTGGAACGGTTTAATGGTGTGTAAAAGGACTACGTTCAGGTGTGTCTGGAGGAACACCGCCCACTAAAAGAGGCTGTCACAGAGTACCTTGGGATCTACCGCTGCACCCGGCTTCCAACTACGGGTCAGAAACCTTCTTTTCTCCTACACGGCCGTCACCCAACGACCGGACTCGATCTCTCTGCAGGACCGACTGGACGTATTCCCGAGGTTGAAGGCGTGGAGCTTCAAGCCGTCAAGAGAAGGGTAACTCGGAAACAGCTTGCAAGCAAGGACTATACGGATCGACGTCGTGCAGCCAAACATTCGTCATTGAGCGCAGGACAATCAGTTCGGATTAAGCTACCGGGCCAAGGGTTCCCCATAATATTCACCTCCTTTCACCGTGGTTCAGCGCCAACATGAGGACACGTGCGAGCTAAGCGATGGTCGTGTTTGCATTCGGGAGCGGCAGATTCCATACACTGCAGCCTGGAATCCTGCGACAGATGCAACCTGCGTTTCCCCTGGGATTCCCGGCTCCACAGCAGCACAGTCCCCATGTGCCCAGATGTTCCAGCCACTTACTACCCCTGCTAGCACCGACAGAACGGCAGTTGCAACTTCACCTGAAAGTCCTGGTGTGCCGAGTGTTGATGTCATGGACATGAGTGTACCAATGAACGTGTTGGGTGGTACTGAGACAAGTGCTGAAAGTGAAGCTCCACGGCGACCCACCAGAGACCGACACAAGCCTGTGTGGCTTGCCCAATATGACTTATGAGACATTGCAGTGACTGTGCGTGCCCCTTTTCGGGAGGAGGGAATGTAGTGTTGTGTGACGGTTTTGGGAAGAGGGGATGTGTTGTGTGATGGTGTGCTGCCCTTTTTGGGAGGAGGGGATGTTGTGTTGTGTAATGTAGTTCTGTTCATGCCACCAGGTGGCGCACGGTACTAAGATGGCCAATTGCCACTATGATCATCAGTAACCGTAGCCCGGTTATAAATAGCATGTAACAAGAATAAAGACTGTCTTTTTCGTGGGCAGGAGTTAGCGTCTGCATCTCTTTGCCACGTATGGTGACTCGGTGGGCGGCGGATACAACAGTGTTGCCTCTGCTGTTACTTCCGTAACTGCGTTTGTTGGATCCACAGCCTTGTTTCTATTTCTGCAAGCCATTCCCAGGTGCTCGCAGCATTGGTAGCCGCCATACTTGTACCCGTTCGTCCTCATTTTGTTCTCTCCCATCGTGGCGTCAGCCCAGCTCACCCCTCCTCGCGGTTGTTGACCGCCGTTCGAGGACCTGCGGGAGGAGGAACTTGGCTGTAACGTCGGTTGTAATGACGCATTTCGTGACGCACGGCGGCGGGATGCACTCCGCGACGCGTGGCGTGATCCGCCAGTTCCACGTGATGTCACGTCGCCCAACTGGGGGAATGGCGAAAGCACGCGCAGCCTCCCTTGTTCCTCAGCGTTTCTTCTCTCCCATCTTCGTCTTGGAACCACAAACGGGATCTTGAATGTCGCTCTACAGGTCTTGTCTCCCGCGGGGTGGCCCTCACAGCATACCTTGAGCTTGGAGACGGATTTGCGGTCATCTCTTGGGTTACATGCCCCGCACGCTAGGCAGACTCCTGTGTTCGGCGTTGGACATACGTCACTGCGATGGCCGACCTCTCAGCAGCGTCTGCACACCTCGATTTGTTTCCTGTACAGGCTACACTGGTAAGCGTTGACCGCTACCTCACGTACCTTGGTACGATTTGGCTTTCGAAGGTGATGATGACCGTCATCGTCGTGCCGATACGCTGGCCCCCACCACCCTTGGGTTGTGCTTAGTCAATATTTGCTCTAGGATCTCTGCCACGACTACCGACCTCCCCATAAACCATAAGACCACTAGTCGAAACTATAATACGTGCTGTCCCACTGTCCTTTGGCAGTGGAATTGCAGGGGATTCAAAAATAACATAGGTGACCTTCAACAGCATATTTCTCATCAACAAGAACCCCCGAGCGTAATAGAAATTCAAGAATCAACGGTGGTTGCCAAAATCCCGGGCTATATTGCACAAACAAAGCAAGAAGGCAGAGACGTGTGCACTTTATTAAGGATAACATTACTGCCATCCACCACCTGCTATCTGATTGCGTCCGTACAGAGCTGGTTTCGCAAAAACTCAAATGTACGAGCAGTCTGTGCATCCCGAAGATTTACTGTCGCCCCAAAAACAAAGCGCTCGGATGGGCAGACATGATCCGAGAAGCAAAGCGCCTGGGAGGTTCCAACCCATTCATTGTTGTGGATGCCTTTAACGCTGCTCAATCTCAACTGGGATGCACGTACGTCACCAAAGGAGGAAACAACTGTCGAAAATAATAGATGAGGAAAACTTCACTGTCATCACGGAACAGGTCCTCCATTTCGTATAGGCACGAGTATAGTCCGGGATACTAGCCCTGACCTTACGCTCGTTGCACACGCCCCTAATGCCACCCGGAGGAATACGGGGGACAACCTCGGGAGTGATCATATGATACTACGGACGAAAATCCCAGGGCCTCAGTTCCGTAGGGTCATCGGGGTAGGGAAACGATTGGCAAGCACTAAGTTCCCGTAGAAGAGGTAAAACAGAAGAAAAGATAGAATGCATCAGTCACTGGGCGAAGACACTCATGGAAGAAATCACGCACTACACGACGAAACTCAGCCTCTCCGATGACATTCCAGTGGTCGACCCACACATGCTTCATTTATGGGAGGCAATGCGCAGCCTTCTTTGCAGATGGAAGGGGCAAATGCACAACAAAAGACTCTGAAAACGAATAGCTTTGCTCAACAAAGAGGCGTCAGCGTAAGCGGCCGAACTCTGTAGGCAAAACAGCCTTCAGATGTGCGATGCTCTTCAAGGAAGACTAGGTACATCCAAGATGTGGAACATCCTCCGCTACCTAATAGACCGTACTAAAAGTCGGAGTAAAACAAGACGACGCAATCCATCATTCCCCAATTTCCTGGCTCGCAAGAAGACATCTTACGGGAGCTACCGGCAAGATATTTTCCGCCTACACCCAGGTTGCAGTTGCCAGAGCACGGGGAACGTCCCAATGCAGACCTGGATAGCCCAATAACATCAGCAGAAGTCAGAGCGGCTTTGCTTATGATCCACCGGAACACGTCCCCTGGCATGGACCACGTGTCGAACAACGCCCTAACAATCCCGGACGACGGCTCCGTGGAAGCTTTGACAACCTACATGAACGAGTGTTGGGAGAAGGGGCTTGTGCCACCGGCCTGGAAAGAAGCAGACATTCGTCTCCTTCCAAAACCAGTCGAAACACCTTGCACGGATAACCTTTACCCCATCTCGCTCACTTCGTGCATCATAAAGCTTATGGAACACGTCGTTCTTAACCGTGTACAATGGTTTCTTGAAACGACGGCCTAAATGCCTCACTCGATGCTCGGGTTCCGCCGGCACCTCTCAGATCAGGACTTACTGCTGCAGCTGAAGAAGTACATATTTGAGGCAGCCAGGCGCACCACACCAAAAGAGATCCTGGCTTTAGACTTGAAGGGTGCTTTTGGCAATGTAACACACGAAGCAATCCTCACAAATATTTACAACGTGGGTTGCGGGGAAAAAACCTACTCCTTCATCAAGAATTTTCTGTTCGATAGAACTGCGATAATTTAAATTGGCGACATCCAGTCTTCCCCCATAAATTGCGGCAGTCGTGGTACACCACAAGGGGCAGTTTTATCGCCTCTACTTTTCAACAGAGCCATGATAGGCCTTCCTCGACAATTAGAGAAAATACCCAACATTAAGCATGCCCTGTATGCGGATGATATAACGATGTGGATTGCCAAAGGTTCTCCCGGCGTTATGAAAGACAGCCTACAAAGGGCAGCGGACGTCGTCCGCACCTACGCCAGCCGATGTGGTTTAATTTGTGCCCCGCAGAAGTCAGAACTTACAGTAGTACAAAAATGCCGCCGGGAACCTTCAGACAGCATCAAAATTTGGCTCGACGGCATACTCATCAAATCGAAATCTTCAATCAAGATATTTTAGTTTGCTGTACGTAAGAAAGTGAGAATGCTAATAATAAATAAAACCATATCAGGAAAACTGCAAAAAACACCCTTCTTCTCACCACGCTTCAGGAAACCAAGGCTCAAATTGTTCGGCTGCTGCATAGGGTAGCGAGCAGGAGCCATGGTCTAAAAGTAAACGACATGGTCCGTCTTGTGTAGGCCTTCGTCGCCTGCAGAATCGTTTACGTGGCTCCTTATGTGGTTTTGGGGGCATCGGAGCGCGCAAAACTAGACGTTCTTCCGAGAAAGTCATACAAACAAGTCCCGGAACTTCCTGCGAGTACTTCTATGGTACGACTAACGGCTTTGGACTGCACAACACCATCGAAGAGCTCATAGAGACCCACCTAATGGCGCAGAAACTAAGACTCGGAGCAAGCTGAACGGGTAGGGAAACGTTAGCTACGCTTGGTAACACGGCGCCGCACATAACGGAAAACGCAGTGGACATCCCGCCTGAACTAAGGACCACAATTCTTGTCCGTCCAATATCCCGGAATGCTCTCAACATCATGAGGGAAGACGCATACTAAGACCTACTGAGCTAGAAAAAATTACACCATCTTCCCGTAGGGGAACCCTGAGTAGTATGCAAAGCAGCCATGGGGTCGTATCAAGTGCCCATTAGTTTTCAGTTCGTCATTTCCGTTAGGTTGAGGTACCTTGCTACCGTTATATTTACAGTTTGGTTTCCATGGTAACTACCCCACTTTTCACTCACCAGAACTACGAAATGGGAAATTGCGTTGAGCCCATGGCTGTTTCGCATACTACTCAGGCTTCCCCTACGGGAAGATGGTGTAATTTTATTAGATGCGACAGGGCTATGTCCCTCCCTTGTCGTTGACGCGCCGTCCACACCCCCACTGCGCTTGATCGGCTTGCTGAACGCCCGGTGGTGTCTTACCCTTTAATGGCTCCTGGAGCGACCGTGTTACCGGTGTCTTCCTGGACCGGCCCGAGATGAGCCGAGCATGCTCAGTGGGGGTGTGGACGGAGCCACAACAAGGGAGGGACATAGCCCCGACCATGAGGTGCTGGAGCGACAGTGTTGCCGGTGTCTTCCTGGGCCGGCAGGAGACGAGCACGCTTCCCCTTAGAGGTCTCCTGGAGCGGCAGTGTTGCATGTGTCTTTCTGGGCCGGCGGATGGATGGACGACGGACGACGGAGCCGAGAGCAAGAGATGCTTTGCATCTAAAACTCCTGCAGCTTCTTAATGCAAGTATCGCCATTTGAGCTGGTGGAAGTCTACAATGCCGAGTATGACTTTGAATCCACTACTCTTCCAGGTTTAGTGATTGTTTTTTACAACAATCTTTTTCAGAATTTTTATCTTTCTTTACTGTGGCTACATTTTTCTGGAGCAAGCAATCAAATTGTTGCATTGATCGGCCCTATTTTTTAAGCTAGAGAGGAACGGTACGTTTCTAGGCGGCTTTCTGCACACGTCACATAAAGCACTGGTGTGCACTGTGGCAACTTGATTTTTCAAGCAAGCAAATAATTGACGACTCTTAATTGCGGTATTTTTGAGAGATTGTGCTGGGGAGGTACCTCAGGAGCGCGCATAAAAACTACGTTTATATTTCGGGAAACGATGGCGTGTTGTGTATAGGCATGCAGGTAGGATTGCACGAGGTCGTACGTACATCTGCAGCCTTGCTTTGAATATTGTCGCGTACGGCAACCCTGTGTGCCGTTTCGCTGCTATTCAGACGCCGGACGGCAGCACTTCTGCTGAGTTAGTCATTTAATTGTTCTGCATTCGTGGTCACAAAATGTCAAAAGCATTGAATAAACGAAGCCTCGTACGTCCCCCTGCGATTTAACAATGGCAATTTCGCCCTATGAAAATGTTCATCTCCTGTTAACGTGCAATGCGTCTGGAGCCCGCTAATTAGTTGAAAGGAGAGAGAAACCATTTACTTTTAGTGCATAGACTTTCTCATTATTACCTAGCGTGATAACTGTCGCTTCAATCTCACGTTGCCGTGCGAATTGTCGGTACCCGGAGAGTCGGATTGGCAGCAAGTGGCTAGTTCAAAGGGCTGCGGATTGAACTTGTCGTTTCTGAATTGTTTGTTTTAGTTCTGTTTTCTGCATGTTTTTTTCGTTTTTGGCATGCCACTTTCTGGCATTCAATGGCTATCATAGGTATGTCGAATAACAACGTGATTAGCACTTAGCGCATGTGCTGGCGTTCGCGGGGAAGGTCTCAAGATGAAAGGGTGACCTCATGCAGCGACGGCGACAAGCGACGCAGAGAACGCAAAGTCCACATCCGCCGTCATCGCTCGTCGCTACGTCCACTGCATCGTCGTTACCGCCCGCTTGTGGGCTGCTTCTGGCCAGGCAAAAAGCGAGCGAGGGTCACGGCGGCCTGCGTATGCGGCCTGCCTCTGTCGCCCACCCTATCCGTTCACTGTACCTATTGTGTTACAATTTTTGCTTCGCTCGTCGCCGCCGCTGCGTGTGGTTACCCCTTGAAGAGTGCACTGACAGGCCCAGTGAGGCAACGTACACGGCGACTCGGTAAGCCGGTTTTTATTTGCCATTTGAAGCATAATTGTAATTTCATAATGCTTTGCGCGCGTGCTTGAAGACTTACTTGCGGTAATAGGCTTCGCGTAGAGCTCTATTTATATCTGGTTGGGTAAAGCAAATAAATACAACGCGACATCATCTTTGCATCTCTAACTGTAGCATCTGCTTCTCCTGGCAAAAGCGAAGCGCAGTATAAAAATACCGTATTCAGAGGAAGCATGAGCTCAGTTTAAAGGGCCCCTGAGATGGGGGTTTTTGGGGGGTCGATGGTATCGGAGCGCAACGGCTATTTCTTGAACTAATCGTGACGTGTTTGTGCGCTCTTAATTTAATCAATTTTTTACGAGCGTAAAAACATCAGAAAGCTGCAAAAAACATCTTTTGTGTGTGGGTGCTTTAACACAGTCACACATATTTGTTTTATACCGGAGTGTAAAGCACTTACACACCGGGCCAAACCGGGCTTGACGCTCCTCCGTTCTCGGCGGAAGGATACAGTGAGCGCAGGAGCAACGACGCTTGCAGCCAGCATGTGTCTGGTGTTAGAGTATCATCAGTTTTCTTTGCATTTGCTTTCTTGGACGCTGTACCCGAAAGGATTCTTTGCACCATCTGTGTTTCGAGCGTAGCCTCGACGTTGTTTCAGAGGTGGTAACGAACGGCGCGCCAAGGGAGCGCCGCGCCGACGACGAAGGAGGAGCTCCGCACGCAGCGCTTGGACGACGCCGGGCACTGCTCGTGATCACGAGGCGCACACTCAAGTGCGCTCACGCGGGCTGAATAAATCAGTTCAAGCCCAAACGCTGTCGCAGCTGATTCTCTGCGGCGGTCGCGACAAGGGCAAGAGCATGCTCATCCCGTAACGACAACTGCCAAAGAGTTTCATTTCATTGCTTCCCATTAAGTCATGATCGCAGGAAAGTGTGGTTTGCTGCACCGGCCTTCTGAATGAACCTGTTGCCTAGTGTCCTTAGCGCGCTTTACCGTTTACCGTGTTAAATGAAGCAAGAGTAGCCGTTCGCCGCTGAAAACGAAAGGATTGCACTCTGCGGTTTCTGCATTCCGGCTTACCGGCTCTGCCGAGTAGCGACATCTGGCGAATTTGTCGCAAAGCAAATGACACAAACGTTTGTTGCCCAGAACTGTTCGCTTACGCTTGAAATGGCTTGAATCTTAGACGTCTTAGATTGAACTCTCACAATACAATAATTTTTTTTAAAAGAGCCGTATACTTCTAGTGTAGAGCTTAAAAAATCGAAAACATGACGTTGACGCCGCCATCTAGTGGGAAGAATTAGGACCAAGTATTGCATTAACCAGAATTCACGCCACCGCTAAATATTTAGATATAAAATGAGTAAGATATATTGTAATGATTCCGCAGTTACCTATATTACCTAGCCTAAGACGATTTTGAAAGCATAAAGGAGCTATGCTAGTTCATAAAGGCATCTGAACCATTGTAAGCGTGGGAAGCTGGAGTAGGGGCGGAAATTTTGCTCGCTCTTCGTGCTCCTGATCATCATTTAGCAAGAATGTAGTAAACAACATCAACTAAGATTGCTTGCATGAAGCGCAGAGCACAGCGCATTTGCTGTGCCCTAAAGTTCCGGAAGAACGCCCACCCAAATTTAAGTATAGTGATATCAAGTGAAAAATACGAGATGGGCGAAATTTCGGGTCAAGCGCGGAAAGGACGAATAAGTGACCGCATCTACACATGAAGAGATGATTCGGGTTTGTTTTGTTCACTCATCGGCGCTAAAGCCATGGATTTTACGGGGTGGGCGCGTGTCTTTCAGTAAATTGAATATTTCACCCGTAAAAGGGGGTCGGCGATGTTTCGGGGGAGGGCGTTCACTCGGAACTTTCCGGTAATCTAATCAAAACGCGAGCGTACATTTCGCCGGCGCAGGGGGCTCGCTACTACAGTCGGTAGAAATTCTAGCCTCTGTATCGCTATGTAGCGACGGTAAAAATAAGTTACCGTTCACGGAAACTCTCGCGCATGCAAGGTAGACTTCCGCAATCACCAGTATCTCCTGCTCAAAGTCCGTAAAGACTGAAAACGTAGCTCAAAAATTCCCCCGCATTTCCCCGAGGGGGAGAATGTGAAAGTGCGAATGCACGGTTGTCGGCCCGCTTGCGGCGCTTGCGCTCGGCCCCCGCAGCCCACCGCCTCGCCGCCTTCTCTTCCATCTCTTCCATCGGGTTTGTAGTATCACGTGTACACCACGCAGTTATCAAGCCGCTATAACGCCGCTGAGTCGCCAACGCACGCCGCTGACGACGTAGTTTGAATGCGTTAAAGATATAAGGCGCGTCACTAACACTGATATCACCGTCGCGTCCGTGGCTTGGTCGGTAGAGCGTCGCGCTGCGGCCGCAAAGTCCTCGGATCGAAACCTGGCGCCGGATGCTGTTTCTTTTTTAAATATAGAGGAGCACTGCGGACGCCGCCGCCGCCGCCGGCGGTGGATGGTTTGGGGTCGCTTATAAAGTGCATTCGCACTTAATAAAAAAAAAAAGGACGTCGTCGTCTCATGTGCGACCCACTCGCTGAAGTAACCATGGTAACGACGACGCTCTAAACCAAACCGCCGCCGTCAAAAATCGCGGACATTCCGGCGGCCAACCATGAAATGAGTGCTTCACCTCGGACGAGGTCGGACTATGTCGTCGTCGCAAGCCGCCGAGCCAACAAATAGTTCTGTCTCTTCGGGGTAATAACTTTTGTTAGCGTGAGCGAATATGCTCAGTATTTTTGGACTTGTTTCTACAAGAACTATAGAGTAGATTTCTGACACAAACATAAACACTTTGAAATCATTCTCAGGCCCCCTTTAAGACAATCTAAATAAATAATTTTCAGCTAAATACAAAAAAAACGAATACAACATCTGGTTTGGAATATGCAATACTTTATAAATATATACAGGATTGCCCCCTGCATCTGGCGGTGGGAGCAAAATGCAAGACTTATTTTTTTCTTTTTACCCCGAGTATTATTTCTCAAGCTAAGCACTTTAACACGGCAATTCTCGACAAAGTAAACTTGATCATGGCACTTTTGGCAGCATTTTGTTAGAAAAAACTTGATTTCCGTAGCCTCAAAGTCATGGCCGGCCTTCCGGCCGAACTACCGGGTATGGCGGCACCCATGGAGACAATTGGCCCTTTCACAGAATCACGTAGCACTAGCGCGAGGTTCCATTCTATAGCTAAGCCAGTGAGAAGCTCTATGCGTCTTAGTCCACTATTTCGAAGTTTTATTAATTAGAAGCTTTTGGCTCTGTGGCGTTCCAAGTTTGTGTGTTTGGCAGTGCGATGTTCTCCGTAGACTCGACCTCTGAATCTGCCCGATGTTGCATTGTGTGGGACACGTATGGGTCGCATGGAAGTGGTTTTTCTATGCCGGCCGGTTACCGTGGCTAAATGTTTCTGAAACATGTGTGTCACTTCAACGTTTAATGCGCAAACTAGACGAAAACGAAGAAAGAGGACGAGACAATGTGCAAACTTGGAACTAAGTTTATTAGGAAGAAACGCGGTTATACAAACACTAAATAATCACGTCACCTTACACAATCTTCCACACGACACTGCTGGGAAACGTGTTCAGACTGTTCAATCATTCTAAAGCATCACCTAGTCTTAAAAAGTACACTTCTTTCTCGGTGAGTGTGAGGGGGGCACACTCTTACAATTATCACCGGGGCGTGTGATATCATGTGTCTCAGTATTATCGCGAGTTCGTTGACTCCTGTGTTTGGCGATAAGGCTGCTCTTTTTAAACAAAGGCGTACAACCATGGTCACGACAGCGGGTGGCCAAATGGCCAGTTGTGCCATTACGGACGTTGTTGGCATGCTCACGCAATCGATCTGAGGCAACACCCAGTCTGGCCAATATAGCTCTTGCCACAAACCAATGGGATGACATAGACTACGCTGCACTGCCAGGAACACATGAACACTGTATGACCGTGTTCATGTCGGGCGGCTGTTACAAGTTTTTGTTGCAGGCCTGTTTGTGGTTCTAGTGCACTGCTCTCGTTACCCGGGCGAGTCTGAGGTCGTGGTCTTCTGGCTCCTTCGTGGAAGTTCCCTGTGCGTGTTGCAGTTGCAGGTTTAGCACGTTTGCTCGCTCTTTAACACTGATGCCATGATGTCCTTTCACGCAATCTATGTTGACTGAGGCTTGAATGGGAATTCGTTTAGTTACCTAATTGGGCGTCCACGTGGAAACGAACATTGGCTGGGCATTTCGCGCACCTTCGCTTCACAAAAGCCCCGCACGGTATTGCAAATCTTTCCAATCACGTCCCCAGGAAATATTTTGCAACAAGAAAAATAAATGCTGTGCAATAAATCGAAACATTTACTGTCGCATACCTGGCAAGTCCCTGTGACCTCGCACCACGCAGTCCTAGATGCGTTGCAGTGAATAAACTGGTCGCTTTGGAAAAACTTAGCGCTATGGTGGCAGTTTAAGAGGTTAACAGCACTGGCTTGGCGAGAGCCCTCAAGAGTTGTCTGCACCTTTGCTAAAATAGTGTTCCTACTCTTTCGAAGTAATGCGCAATAAATGCTGCGATTAAAAAAGCGCTAGCAGAATAGCTGATGAACATCTTTGTAGTTATGCGGAGATCGTCTTAAGCGGGACTCACCTCCTAACATTCCTAAGCACTTACTACTTCTTGACCCAGGGGCTTAGAAAACCATCTTGCACGAATACGAAAAGTTTTACAACTACATACAAATGGTCAAAATGGCCTAGTTTCCTTATTTCTGAAATATGTGACTTTTGTACTGAACTTAATTTACAAAACTCTCACTTGCTGCATCTAGTGAAAACTAGAGAAAGCAGAATGTGTTTCTTGTTTATTTTTTATTGATTTAAAGAAGTGGAATATTTATAAAAAAAGCAAACTAGACCATTGTATTTCTATGGATTTGTGAACATGTGGGTCAAAGTTAAACAATGTAGCTGTGCGGGATACAGGCACGCACTCGTTCCTGATACCCTGTGTCATGGCCCGCTCTCCGGAAGGCCAGCTCTTACAGCGGCTGAGCTATGTGCCCTTAAAGAAGCGATTGTTTACGTCTTACGCCACCAGCCGCGTCAGTGGAGTATCTTTACAGAGTCCAAGGCAGCTCTGCAAACTCTGTCAAGGAGGAGCAGGTCTTCCGCTCACCATACCGCAGCCGACGATATCTCCTACCTTCACCACCTCGCTTGCATTGCTGGACACACTATAAAATGGCAATGGACACCTGGCCACAGTGGTATTATTGGAAACCAAAAAGCCGATGAAGCGGCCCGTATGGGCCTTAACCACCGCAAATACCGCAAAGTGTACTTTACAAAAACAGACGCTTCCACCATGGCCCATCGCTTTGCAGTAAGTGAAAGAAACCGGCTATGGCGCAGCAACGAACCCAATAATGAAGTATTTTTGCGCGCGATTGACCCTGATTTGACATCAAAACTTCCTAGAGA
Source organism: Haemaphysalis longicornis (assembly GCF_048455015.1). Lineage (NCBI taxonomy): Eukaryota > Metazoa > Arthropoda > Arachnida > Ixodida > Ixodidae > Haemaphysalis > Haemaphysalis longicornis. Next base: position 187,934,485 of record NW_027526407.1, read on the forward strand.
GCTCCCTCGTAGGCTGGAGACATTATATCATCGCCTACGACTGAACTCGGCCAACACCAACAGTTACCTCTTTCGCCTCGGACTAACGACCAACCCGTACTGCGATAACTGTTCTTCCGTAGAAACCGTCGAACATATCTTATTAGAATGTGTGGCCTACTTGGCACCAAGATCCCGTTTTTTTGAAGATATTGAACGCCTAGATCAAGGGCCGGTAACTTTGAAGACCATCTTAGGACCATGGACTAGCCCATCGAAGCAGCGTCAGGACATAAAAAGTTTGTTTTCATATTTGGAGGACATTGGCCACATTTCAAAATTGTAAATTCTGTAACAAAATCTAAAAAATAGTCCGCCAAGCCCGCCAAACCACGCCAGTGTTTTTTTTTGTTTGCTTCTTCGTTTTCTTTTCTCTCTCTGTTTTTTCTTTTCTGCCCACCTCTCTCTAGGGCCTGTTCTCCCTACATCCCCGACCCCTAGCAGAGAAGCATGTAGGTGATCACAAACGCCGGCTAAACTCTCTGCTTTTTCAATAAAGAGCCAACTCTCTCTCTCTCTCTCTTCGCGGTCAAAGATACTAAGATCATGCTGACGCAATCGTCGCCCTCGCGCTGCATTTCAGCTGCTTACACAGTTCCCCGTGTGCACTGATCAGCGTCACGATACCCTGCATTTTATTGTTCAAACAGCTGTGTGTATACTCGCAGTCCTGGCAATGAGTGGTCATGTTCTCATCTGTGCCCTTTCCACTCGATTGGCATGTTTAGTCAAAGGCACCCTGCAACACTGTGTGAGCAGTGCAAGCAAACCTGCGGGATGTTTAGATTACACTGCCAGGAATGCCCGAGCCCAATATTGCATGCACGTGAACCGGGGAGCGAGCAAATAACGGTGAAATACAGGGAAAAAGCAACCGCGCTCTCTTCAATTTTCCTCATTATGCACCCCTGGCGTGGCTTAAACGACTTCATTGCGGCCACGGCTGTTCTATTGGCTGTCGCTAGTCAACTTCGCGGATTATTGCTTGCATTCCCTGTGAGATCCGCCGGCGCTGTGTACCAACCTCTTATATGCCTGAACATGTACGCACAGTTTTGGGGTTACTTTTGTGCTTTGAGTGCGCGCAGAGTTTGAGTGACGAAGTCAATACTCCCCTTTCAACCACAGCAATTGACAAACGCTCATGGCTTCAAAAGTACCATACCAGTCTGAGCGCCAGCTTGCGAGCAGACAGCCATGCCTGCTTTTTTGTGGCACCAGACCGGAAGTAGACCCCCGCACTTTGCGGAGAAAAGGAGAAGACCTCCGGCCTGTGATGCATCGAAGGCAGCCGAAGAGAACGCCGCGAGCCGCCCCCCTCTCGGGGAGAGAGAACACAGCTTTCGCCACCTTGTTTGCGGTCGAGTTGAGAGGGAACAATTATGCGCGATTTCTCATCGCGCGTAGTTTAGGTGACAGTGAAAGGATTTTTGTAATCCTTGCCGGAGGAGATCGCTGGGACAATAGACTTTACACCAAAATATATTCCCAGTAGTACATTGTAAGTGCTGCAGGGTTCCTTTAAACGGATCATGAAGACACTATACACGTTCGGTTCATTGGTAAGACTGCATTGTCGCAGTAACAATGATATTCAATTGATCGAACTCCAAACAAATGATAGATCCATAAAAAAACAAAAAAATAAAGCAGGGGCGATTCAACAGCCATTTCTGCCCACTTATCTATGACGTCACAGGATCTTGTTTGTGCGATTGACGGCAGCCGACTCAAGCCACCGCCGAGAAACATAACCAGTCTACGGGAGTGGGGCCTCTATCGCAATTTCAATGTATATCACCTCCGTGCTGATGTGCAGTAACACGCTGACGACAATGTTTTTATTGCTTACCTCTATTACGTCACTCCTGCCAACAACGCATTGCTGTAACGCGAATTTTAAAAGTTCTTCAGCCTTTCTTGTGTTTTCTAGGTTAAAAAAAGCCTTTTGGGGCTGCGATGGAGCTGAGTGAATTACCGAAAGCTAGTTCTTTCGATTTGAACAAAGTTGTATTTTCTCTTCTGGCCCCTTTAATACAGCGACCCGTTTTGCCAAAGTACAGCCTACGATATGACAGTGGCAGCGTATAGACGATTTTTTAATGTAATCCGATGCGCCACTACATCGTGCAACGCTGCAGACCTTCGCTGTCTTACAATGTGTCCACTTGAATACTGTCATAAAGGACGTCAAAAGCCGAGATCGGACCTTGCTAGAGGAAGCTTTCTAGGGGGCTATTTGATAAGCGCAGTGAAATGGTGCGCATAACTTGTCGAAATAGACACTATAAAGTTCACGCTATGTTGCGCCGCATCTCTGCCTGAATTGCTCTGTCTTGTACACAATTTAATGCACAGCCGAACATCTGTAGCACTCAAGGAGACCGTGACGCGTTGAGATGATGCAACAAGGCCCAACTCCAGTGGACAACTTGTGTGTAAACCACAGCATGTATGTCGGCAAATCCTGAAGTTCAGGTCTCAACTACGTGAATGGTTTCCGAAAATAGAATTGTCAGCGGAAATAGTGTGTACAGAGACGCATGTATGTAAAGCGGAGCCCATGTTTTGGTGTACCTTGGGCAGTAGCTCCGTATATTAAAAGTGAAACACCCGAAAAGCCCCTCAAGCCAATTCTTCTCTTTACTTGTGACACAAGGGAGTCCCGACTGCTTACAGCGCACCTTCCGCGTCGCAGTACGCAGCGTACAGTTCACTCGTGGGCTACCACCGAGCACAACTGCCAGCGTGCAGTAACCGCGGGGCTCAGCCTCGCCGTGTGCGGCTTCTGCTGCGCTTTCCAGCGGCTGCTGCCCTGCTGTTAAGCGGACGGCCGCCTGCCCGGATGCCACGCGCAGTGCGTTCAGTTTTCCGGCCGAGATTCTGGTGGACATCATTGCTTTCTCCATCCTTGTCGTCATCTGCAAAAGAGCAAGTGAGCATGAGCTAGATGAACAAAATTAAAGCCGTTCCACTCTATGGGAAAGCTGTCGCAAGTGCAGAGCAGTGATTTGCCATTAGGGGCTGCAGCGCCGTTATCAGCTAACTGCTGCAATTCAAATCTCCCGCCTTCGCAGTGCTCGCGCGCCCCCTGCATTAGGCTGCGCCAGCGGGAGTTCTGTTAATTTTCCGCTTGCATTAATTACGTATGCTGGAGCTGTTTCGCGTCATTTGGAATGCGTAATTTTTTTTGCGTGGTTAGAGCATTTCTGCGTTATTTCGAACGCGCCAGTTTTTTCTTGCGCGGGTAGAACCTTTGTGCGTCATTTCGAACGCGCCATCTTTTTCTTCCACGGCTGGAGCCTTTCTGCGTCTTTTCGAACTCACCATTTTCTTCCTGCGCGGCTGCAGCCTTTCTGCGTTATTTCGAACGCGCCATTATTTTCTTGCGCAGCTGGAGACTTTCTACGGCATTTCGAACGCGCCATTGTGTTCTTGTGCCACTGGAGCCTTTCTGCGTCATTTCAAACGCGCCAATTCTTTCTTGCGCTGACGCTTTTTTCTCCCACTATCGTTAAAACCAACCCGACGAGCTTTCCTAACTAAATGAAGGCGGGGGCTGCCGGCTGTATACACAGATTTTGCCTGAAATCTACCTGCAGTTTTGTTTGCGCTAAATAACGGGGAGATGTATGACAAGCGCCAGTAGTTCACGAGATTTGAACGGGTATGACTATTTAAACCACCTATTTTCTGCACCGCCTGATTACGGCAGTCGCATTGATCGTTAGTGAGCAAAGACGATGAGGCGAGCCCACAAAGTGCTCTGCACTTAAAAGGACCGCAGCTGACGGAATACAACTAGCGGAGCTTTCGAAGTTTATCAATAAGCGTAAAACAGGTGACATACGGAAGTATAATATGGAGAGGATCGAATACGCTGTAAAGAACGGAGGTAGCCTGAAAGCAGTGAAGAGGCGTCTTGGCGCGGGGAAAAATCAGATGTATGCACTTAAAGATAAGCAAGGCAATGTCATCCCAAATAGGGATAAAATAGTCACAGTGACTGAGGAGTGCTATAGGGATCTGTAAAGTAGCCGGGACATCCAGGATAATCCCGAACGAGACAGTAGTTCAGAGGAGACAGACATCCCACCAGTAACGACCGAAGAAGTAAGGAAGGCTTTGAAAGAAATGAAAGGGGGCAAAACACCTGGTGAGGATCAGATAACAGCGGACCTCAATCATACTTGAAAAACTCGCAAACCTGTATACGGAATGCCTAATGACCGCAAGTGTACCGGAATCTTGGAAGAACGCGAACATCATCCTAATCCATAAGAAAGGCGACATGAAGCACTTGAAAAATTACAGGCCGATCAGCTTACTGTCAGTCATCTAGAAGGTACTTACCAAGGTAATCGCTAGCAGAATTTCTGCAACCTTAGATTTTAATCAACCTAAAGAACAAGCAGGGTTCCGTAAAGGTTATTCAACAATGGACCATATTCACACGATCAATCAGGTGATAGAGAAGTGCGCTGAGTATACTGAAACCCTATATACAGTCAAACCCGGCTTTAACGAACCCGGATAGAGCGAATTATGCTATATATCGAACAAAAATATTTCAGTCACGGAAACACATGGGAAACATATTCCTTATAACGAAGTTCACATCGGATATATCGAACTCTGTGCGCCTAAAATGGCTGCCGAAATGCATGGTCTCAAAGCGGCGCTTGAGATGTGGATTGGCCGCGACCACGGAGCAAGAGCCGCGACTGAGACATTGCGCCTCGCACGGAGCGACGTGACGCCCGACACTTTCCGTAACTGTTTCCGACGCGCGGGACTCACGACAGAACCCGCCCAGTCAGCGAGTCCGGACCAAGACAGCAGCATTGGTGAACTATGGGAAGAGCTCGCCAATGTTCCCGATGATGTCGCCAGTGAAAGCCGTCCGACGCTTGTAATGAAGCGCTTCCGGCAGTCGATGTGCTCCGCCATTGCTTTTTCGATTTTGGAGGACGCGGACTCGAACTGGTGCAAACAATGTTTCGTGTAGAGAATGCTATGCTAGTTGAAGCCGCCAAAACGAAAGTGAAAACAAAAATCACCGCTTTTTTTTTTGCAAAGTAGGCAATTGGGGCAGAAAGTAGCTTTATTACTTGCAATAGATGGATTATTTTGGATGTGGAAATGGCTACTTTACTGTGTTCGTTTCTACATGCGGGGATGGTGGAGTTAGGTAGGGGACAGGGCTCCCGTGAATTGCGAACTCGTAACAATCAGCTCGTTATAGGTGGGTTCAGCTATATCGAACCTATGGATATATCGAACTAATCGTAGTGCATATTGCAGTTCGCTATAAACGGGTTTGACTGTATAGCCTTCATAGATTATGAGGAAGCATTTGACTCGGTCGAAACCCTAGCAGTCATTCAGGCATTACGGAAACAGGGGGTAGATGAGCATTATGTAAGAATACTAGAGGATATCTACAATGGGTCCACAGCTACCATCATCCTCCATAAGGAGAGCAGTAAAATACCTATAAGGAAGGATGTCAGACAAGGAGACACAATCTCTCCAATGTTATTCACAGCATGTTTACAAGAAGTATTCAGAACGTTGGATTGGGAACAGGTGGGAGAAAGGGTTAATGGAGAATACCTCAGTAACCCCAGATTTGCTGATGACGTTGCTATGCTAAGTAAATCGGGGGACGAATTGCAAAGCATGCTTTCCACAGTGGACGAACAGAGTAGAACAGTGGGCCTGAAAATTAATATGCAGAAAACTAAAGTAATGATCAATAACCTCGAGACAGCACAGCGGTTTGAGATAGGTGGCGAAGCAGTGGAAGTGGTAAGCGAATATATCTACTTAGGCCAAGTTGTGAACCCACATCCCAACCATGAGGCAGAGATAATTAGAAGGATAAGAATGGGGTGGGGTGCATATGGCAGACATTCTCAGATAATGAATAGCAGCCTACCATTGCCGCTGAAGAAGAAAGTGTATGACAGCTGCATTTTACCGGTACTCACCTACGGGGCAGAAACCTGGAGGCTCACTAAGAGGGTGCAGCTTAAATTGAGAACGGCTTAGCGTGCAATGGACCGGAAAATGATAGGTGTAACATTAAGGGACAAGAAGAGAGCGGAGTAGGTCAGGGAACAAATACGTGTTAAGGACATATTAGTAGAGATTAAGAAAAAGAAATGGACGTGGGCAGGGCATGTAATCCGAGGCAAGATAACCGCTCGTCATTAAGGGTAACAGAGTGGATCCCTAGAGAAGGCAAGCGTTTCAGGGGGCGGCAGAAAGTTAGATGGGCAGATGAAATCAAGAAGTTTGCGGGGGATAAATTGGTCACAGTTGGCACAGAACCGAGGTAATTGGAGAATAATGGTAGAGGCCTTTTCCCTGCAGTGAGAGTAGATAGGCTGATGATGATGATGATGATGATATTGCCGGCAGCTGGCAACTTAGCTGGCACGGATACTTTGTCACCACTGTCTCCTGATTAGTTGTACAGGCATACTTCATTGGGACTGGTACTTTTGCGTGTGAGGATGGCACAGTCACTCGCAATCCCGCCTGCTTCAGTCTTCCTTTTTTATTTTTATTAACACCTTCTCGGGGACTGTGGCGCATATTCAGAGGAACTTCGTAGGTGTCGACATCCCCATCTCACGTCCTTTCAAGCATGGATAATGGCTTCTAGTGAAGTGAAGTCAATATAACGACCCTGTCGAAGTATGCCGGGTGCACCGATATTGTAAAAATGGCCTAAATCAAGTGGCCCGTGTCATGGGGCGGACACGCGTAATGATTGAACCCCATCCGTCGATCCCCATGCTGTTCGCCCCCTTGCCCTGTACGAGGCATTCGATCTCTTCCCTCTAAATAAATTCATAGAATCATTACCTTTGCTCCTTGTACTTTTATTCGTCATATCCACGGTGTTTTTTTGTTCAGAAACTCGGTACTAGGTAATAGAGATCCGCTTTGTTCTGTGGCTGCAGTAAGTCTCTATTGTTCATTCGAGACCTGCCTTTGTGGATTGGGTCGGGTTCGCTTGTGTTGGGTTAGGCTAGGTTAGGTTAGCTTTGCTTGAATGGAGAGCGATTCAACTTTGACAAGTAAACAAGGACGAGAAAGACACAACACAGGACGAAGCGCAAACTAACAATTAATTTATTAACGTGGGTGAACATATATATACACGTGCTTATATGGAAAAGAGATACAAAAAAGATACAAAAAGATTACAACTACACATGCCCTTACAAGGAGTGCATGCTCAGTTCTTAGCGCGACAAGCAGTCTATTTCTCTTTTTGGTAATGTGATAGATGGTGCGCTGACGTATTCCCCTTCTTTTCCGGACAACATGCTGTATGGTTCCCATATCTCGCGCTGCATCTTGTTTCTGGACCTCAGGAGCACTGACGTTTTATGGTACTCAGGCGTGCATCCGGACCTTGGACAATGCTTTGCCAAGTTGCTCGGCGCATTTATCAACGAGCACGCGTACTTGTTCTTCCGAAGCCGTTCATTGAGGCAGCGATCAGTCTGGCCGATGTATGACTTGCCGCCCGGAAGGGGAATTTTGTACACAACACCTTGCTCACATTTAACAAACTTCTGCGGGTGCTTAACACCACAGCTCGGTTCGGTAGTGTCGTCATGTCCCTCCCTGTTAACTTTCGTACAAAGGCCTCTTAATTTGTTGGGTGCTGGAAAGACAACGCGCACGTCGTGTGTGCCGGCTACCTTTTTTAGTCTGTGTGATATAGCATGGACGTATGGTAAAACCACGGGCTTTTCTTGCTTTTCTTTTTCTTTGCCATCTTTTTCGGCGTTCAGCCCCTCCTCGCCATTTTCAACACTTTTTCTGCGACTTATTCAATGACTTGGTCCGGGTACCCTGCGCCCTTCAGTCTGTTTTTTTTCTGCAGGGTGATGCTCTTGTGCACGTTGTCACAACATGACTTCTTGATGGCCTGTGCCAGACATGACACCGCGATGCCTCGTTTTATGGTTTTTGAATCGTATGCAACACAGCGTATCAAAATCACCTCACCGATAGGCGTTTGTCCATCGCGCTTTGCCGTTCCTTGCCATTACCCACCGCTCGATTAACACTAGGCGCATTTCTTATAAGAAGCGTCGATATTTCCTCCCATTGCAGCATGTAGAGAACCCACTGCAACGACTTGTGTCTTGGAAATTTAAAACTGTTCACAGACGTTTGCACGAAATGGGAAAGACGACGCCATTACAGGGAATTAACGACGCGTGAAGGGTGCAAAGTGTCACTACTCTTCTTTCTCATTGTTCCGTGCCGCCGCCATGAGTTTTGGTCACTTCGCATCATGTGACTTTTTCCCACTGCGGCGGTTCATGGGAGCCGCCATTTCGTTTAGGCGTTTTCGTCGGTCAACTCCGAGGTCCCGGGTTCGATTACCGGCCGGGGCGGCGGCTTTTCTGATGGAGGCAAAAAGCAAAAACGTCGGTGTGTACGAGATTTTGGCCCACGTTAACGATCCCCAGGTGGTCAACAGAAATCCTGAGCCCTCTCCTACGGCGCGCCTCATTGCCTGCGTTGCGTCATCGCGTACCAAGGCCTACACTGAATCAATAATCGGTCAACTCTGGCAGGCTTAACTTGCCCTCTCTGCTCGGCGGCGGCGCGTTACTGACGTGGTTTGGAATGCGAATAAGATATAACGCGTGTAACACCATTTCAGCAGTAGCAGTGTGTCCAAATATGCGTTTTTGTTGTATCTTCGATAGTATTGTTAACAAATTAATGGTCAAATTTAACCGCGGGGCAGTAGATGAGGCAATCTCTCAACACTGATGAACGATAAAACGGCCGCCATTGCTGACTTGCATGCCTCGGTGGCCGTACTCTAATACCTTATCTACTGACACTTCGCTCGGCTTCTCTGGCGACAAATGCTGGGCCCTGCCTAAATTGAGGCATGCGCTCGGCGTCTTTGGCAAGAGCTGCTCTGTTCAGTGACACTAGTCCCCACTATAGCCTTCAAAGATAATCTGCATACATGATCTTTACCAGGGACACATCTTGGCTGTCCCATTCTTCACAGGCGCATATCATTCAAGATGCGGTTTCGGTGCTTGTTTTTTTTCATTCCTTAAACGAATTCTGAACTCCATGCTCTTGCCTGATTACCCTAACGCATGCGCTCAGCGCCTTATGCCTTGGTTGTCATTTTTTCCTTCAGAGGTCAATTTTGCACGCGGCCATGCGACCATTTGTGGGTAGGGGTATGCAGCTTTGTTGTAAAAACATTTGTATTTAGCAAATAAAAATAATATTAAAAGAAAACATGGAATCCTGCGGTCAGAAAAACGGTGAAATCTAAGGTGTAGAGAGAAGGAGGGGTGACAACGCAGCAACCTGCAGTATAGTGACTAACTTTGTGACCGACTTTTTTATTATTTCTAAGCAAGGCGTTGAGAACAGTAGGACAAGGCTTGGTAACGTCTTAACAATTAAACTCCGTGGCGATGAAGAATTAAGAGTGCAGAAATCCGAGGAGACCTTTTCAAGCTTTCCAGTTGGATTTCGAACAATCAACCCACAAGCGCAAAGAAGTAGCTTACTTATGTACAGCATTCGCTGCAAAATGATTACAATTATGTTCCGACACAAAAACGAAGTATAAAAAGATACGAAGCATATTACGATAGTCTAGCCTATGTATACGCTGCGACGCCGTGATGTGCTGCGGATTAGCTGCAGAACTAGAGAAAGGGGGAGATTCGTTATAGCATGTTCCACCTGCACAATGAATCGAGCAAGAAATCGGTGGAGGCAATCCTTACGCATCAGAAAAACAAAAAGCACGCCGAAAATAAAGGGCAACTGCTATACATACAAAAAATAGTACTAAAAATAACAGCAGTGCATTATATATACTATAAATACTACAGTACCAATACTGCTAATTTTTGTAAATAATAAAGACCCGCTTTGGAGGCAAGCTTCACTAATTACGCAGCATGCAGGAAACTAAACTACGCACTGCAAATTTTTAAATAAAAAGGCCGAACAGTACATGTTCGATAAAACGAATTCAGTAAAACGTCCGTCGAGAAAACGGAGTTTGGTAAACTTTTAAAACCTTCTTCTCTCCAAAGGAAGGCAGAAAAACCACCAGCCTGCAGCAACTGTGCACGTTCGATGTCCCAATCACCAACCTGTCCAATGGGATTGTCCTTACAATTCTCAAAGCGCATCTCACTTACGAACATCAATGAAGCTGTCACATCCCGCTTACCCAACCTGGCTGACTCTCGCCTCGTCTTTCGTGGAGCAGCCCTAAATACAATGCTTCAGGTGTATGCACTCAGTGTTTTGCGAAAGCTAGCTTGAGATTACACAGCGTTTGGGCTGTCTGTGCTTGGACTGACGGCCGAGCACAGACAGCCCGCTAGTTCTAGTGCGGTACATCGAAAATGCACTAGAGGAGACGCAAGCCTTCAGTGGAGCTGACCTGTAGTCGGGTGATCTGAAAAGCTATTGGTTCGAAGCAAAGCTTTTCCCTCTCTCTACTCACCAGTCTTGCTGTCGGCCTCCCTGGCAACAGCGGCACGAGGGAAAGTAACATCGGGCAGGTATACTTCGGGGGGTAAGGGTGGTAATGTTGGCGGAACTGTCGAAGACTCGGTAGTAGGGACCGGGGGAGGACTTGGAGACTTGATGCCATCGTCCTCAGGAGAACTTGGGTCCAAAGGACCTGGGTACTCGATGCCATCGTTCTCAGTAGAACTTGGGGCAGAAGGAATTGGGGAATTTGTATGCCGGCCTGAAATGAGGAGAAAGGCGAAAATATACAGAGCCTGTAGAGGAGTTTGAGGGATTTAAAGAAAGGCTGTGTCTATACCCGCGCGCAAGGTCGGCAACGGAAGTTGCCGCTGTACCTCATCTCCGCAGCCGGATGTTACTCCGCGCGGCGCAAGTAGTGCGTTACTGGTAATATTTTGAACACTGCACGAGCCGTTTCCTTGATTTTGTTGACCTAATCTGCTTATAAACGACTGCAGCGAGCACCAACACACTACGTGAGAAAAGGCAGACGATGTCACGCATTCATAGCAATGTTCTTTCGAAACGTGCGCGCCCGTTGACTTCCGGCTCCCTCGCTTAGGCGGAATGCTACCGTACATGAGCTATTGCCGTTCCTAAGTAGTTCCATATTATAGAGTACCGTGAGATGGTACTATAGACCTTATGCAAAAACTGGCGCCCTCTTACGTGCGCTTCCGCCATGTTGGGGGATTCCCGGATCTCCGGATACTGCTGTGTACAAATTTATAGCCCGGTGTTAGTGACCATACCGTCGGCATTTATCGTTATCCAAGGTGCCCAAATACTGCCGCGTAACTGGCTGTGCACAAAGATGATACTTAGGACGACCACGGAAATAGCGTAGACATTTTTCTATTTCTCAACGGAACCATGACTCGAGCCCTGGGTGAAGTCGCCTGCGGGTGTCGACTTCCCTTCGCACAGTAATATTAATAGCTAGATCGCATGCATAGTCACGAAACAAAGAATATGTGCAGGACTAAAAGGGTGCCAAAGTGAGCTATTTTGTAGTCCTGTATTTGCCGCCGAGCACTCCTGCCTGCTGGGAGTTAAGGCGCACTGCATCGGTCAGCTCGTACTTTCTAGTGCGGGTAGAGTTTTAAGTCTGCCGTTCGTGCTTTGCGCGCCCGCGTTTTCTTTTCATTCTGGACGTTCGGTAGGCTTTTATGGAAGTACGACGCATTCTTTCGTTTTACAAACGTTACAGGAAATAAGGAATCCGCGAGAGTTGCAACCTTCACGTAGCGCCATGAGTAGCGCAAGTAACGTACGTAGTAACTCCGTGTATCGGTCATTTACCGCTTGTCGCCTCCGGTTCGACCGTAGCCTATTTTCCCAAAATCATAATTTTCGAGCGGAATTTTCAAAGCGGTAGTGTGCACCCAGTTTTGTTGTCAACGGCACGAGGAAAGTACGATCGGCGGCCGCCGCGAGGCACGTGCTCCGCAGCGCTCGGCAATCAGTGGTAATTTAATTATTCATTGGCAATTTATTGGTAATTTATCTGCTATGCTTAACGCGTTACACGCCACACACGTTACGCGCTACACATTACGTCCACCATGGAAAAATGCCATGGATGCAATTTATATTGTTTAGTGTTTTTTTTTTTTGCAGGTTTCCTCTGCGTCCCAGATTATCCTCAGCGTATATATCTACATCGCGGAGTGCCCCCATCCAACAATTCAACCTCAGGACAGCCCGCAAGTTTCGAAGCGTTTCTGAAATGACCTCCTGAGAAACCCGCAGGATGCGGACCAACACGAATGTACTTTCAATGTTTGCCTTCTCAAAGCCAAAAAAAGAAAAAAGGAGAAGCAATGCGACAGCCTCTAACAGCTTGCCTGCGGCTGCCTCCCTGACGGCTTTTTCGAAGCATAATGCGCATTTACGAAGTCGCCCGCAAATGTGGGCAACAGAGAAAGGTCCACATATCACTCGTCGCTTATTTTGCTGCGCTTAAATCTGAATATAAAAGGATCGCCAAGCCGAGAAAGCCGGTCACACGCTCCGTGCCAAGCAACCTCGCTACCGCCATCCACCAACTCGGCGTCGCGTGCTCGTTTCGTTTTTCTTCCGGTAGATGGCGGTACTTTTGCATAAGGTCGATGGTACCGTCGGGATAGTACCGTCTGGCGACGCTCTATACTCGGGGACAACTTAAGAACGACAATAGCTAATGCACGGTATCACTCCGCCTTTGCGAAGGACCCGGATGCCAACGAGCGCTCGCGTTTTGCAAGGACGTTGCACTCCACCAGAGCAACGTCCATCAGCGTTTAATTAATGCCACGTGTGGGACTACTTCGCTCTCCCTACGGGAACGTAACGTAACTTCATATTGTGTAGCAAGCAACGCGAAAAGGCTCGACTCACGTGCCAACAGTGGCTAGCGTCCGCCACTAGGTTACTCGGTTACAACAGCAACGGAAGTTGCCGCTGTGCCTCATCACCGCAGCTGGATGTTACTCCGCGCGGTACAAGTAGTGCGTTACAGGGGATATAATTGACAAAACACGTTCTGTTTTCTTGGACTTAATATGCTTATAAACTACAACAGCGACGACTAACAAGCTACGTGAGAAAAGGCAGACGCTGTCACGCATTCCTAGCAACCTCCTTTGAAAACACGTGCACCTGTTGGCACTCGGGCCCGTCGTTTAGGCGGAGTGATACCGTACATGAGTTATTGCCGTTGGTAACTTGTTCCCGAGCATAGCCGCAATGCTAATGCTCTCAATTGATTGTTACCATCAGCGTTTTGTGCTTGGCCGTTGCCCTGTGCGAGCGTGATACAAGTTCTGGCCACTTCGGGTAAGTTCTGTGTGTGGCGGTGAAGCAAGCTCCCTCCACAAATCGAACAAGCTCCGTTAAGTCAGGGTGCAGCTGTCGCGCGGTACCTCGTTGCCGATGATTCACGTTTGCAGCAGCTTCGCAATTGGGAACAAACTGGTTCTAGCCGTGGCAGGTTCAGGCCTGTCTCAGCAAAGGACGGGTGCCCGTTGAACTCCTCTTTTTCCCCCTCTCTCCGGCACAGCGTACACCGTCCTCTATCGCGGTACTCGTGGGGGGTGTTTTTGTGTGTTGGTTCTGTCTCGTGCCGTGCGCAACACGCGAAACGACTGCACACCGTTGAGACTTTTGGTTATAAATAGGCGCTTTCAATGGGCGTCCAGCAGTGCGCCCCGGGCTCCTATTGAGAGCGTTTCTCCCTGCCATATTGTAAGCACGCCGGCGTGCTGCTTCCCGTATCATAACTGCTCCCTTCGCGCTACGCATTAAACAAGTAATGTTTTGCTCTCGGCTATACGTCGTTCGGAACACAGGCAACTCTCGTGCAAGCAGCTCGTCCACCGCGCAACCACTGCATGATGGAGGTTGGTTAAGTGACGACTTCGCGGTATATGCATTCTATTGTAACACAGCGTAAAAAACGGGATGCAATTATTAGAAAGTCAAAAACCAATTAGGACGCAGAAATTACAAAATGGAAAAAATTAAGAACGCAAGAGCCGGAGTCGTCACGCCGACCTTCCTAAGGAAAATAAGGCACTAACTCCACGCCAGCTCAGTGGCCAAGGCGTTCTGCAGCTGAGCCAAGCAAGAAGATTCAATCCCAGCCATGGTGGCTGTCTTTAAGATGGGGGCTAAAAGCGAAAACGCACGTTTGTTCGAGATTTCGGAGCACGTCAAAGATTCCCAGGTGGTCAAAACTGATGCGGAGCCCTCCAGCATGGCATCTCACGGCCCAAATGCAGCTTCGGTGCGTTAAACTTCATAGTCATCAACCTCTTCGCTACGACGACAGACGCTGTTTCCCGTTCCAGCCTAGTTTTAAATATTCGAATGTCGTCGGACGGCACTGTAGCCACGGCTGCAGCGCTGAGCTAAAGCGACACCCGACGCCTCTACACTCTAAGAAATTCCCGTACGGCATCTTCACCATAATTCTCTAGAATGACCAATCGAAGTGGCCTAGTGTGCAAAATTGCCCACTGTATTATTCGAGAATTCAAATTAAGTGAAAAAACGCATCTGCACTGGGTCATTGCGCAATGCGAAATGTCATTCACCTCTTGCGTGTGGTCCCTGCGCACACGCGCATTTTAAAAATGAAATCGTACGTTGGGCTGCGGCCTTCGCCAAATTCGCACACTTCGTCTTTCAATTGACCATATTGGAGCGATGTGGTGAAGACGATGTAACAGGGCTTACTTCTTGAGAGTAAACAGACGGAGCTGAAGACAGCGGAGAACAAGAACAATTTCGCTTACCGTTCCATTTCTTGGGTGAGTCAATTTTTTTCTTCTCCATGACTGCGTCACTTGGAATGGTAATAGGACCAGCCAGTTCGTCGCTGGTGGTCCCGTTGGTGGCGGAATCTTCGCCTACCCCACTCAGCAAGAGGGCGGCCACCACTCCCGCCGCGAGCACGGCTAGGACAATGCAGGCCACTACGAGGAATATGGTCGAATTACTGCTTCCTTGATCCTCGGTTTTGTCCTCGGACTCGCTGGGTAACTTCTGGAGCGGGATAGCGAGCGGGTGTTCGATGATGTAGTAACCTTGCCCAGACGTTGACTGCGTTCCTGTTGATGGATGTGGTACACCCGATTCTGCCTCCATTGCTGTTGGCGGTTGTGGAAGCGGCATTGCCTCCAATGCTGTTGGTAGTAGTGGTGGTTCTAGTGAAATGGCACGTACCCACTCAGGGGGATCGGCCAGGAAATGTATGCCTTACCGAAAGAAATTATGTAATTTTTGTAGGGAAAGAAAAATATTTAAATATTACAATGGATTAGCAGTTGATGACTAGAAAAATAAAGGTAAAGAAATAAAAAAGTAAAAATGAACACCATTGAATGGAAATTGTAAGTAAGAAACACGAAGAAAGAATGTGGTACAGACGAAGTAGTAAGCTAGGCGCGCATATACTTGACAGGCAAATCCAGCAGGGCCAAAGATGTCTAACACGGCATAAGGCGTGATTCCAGGATGAATGAGTGCAACGCACGGCAAAGATCCCCGTGGGAGAATCCAAGATCCTTTGCCCCGAATGAAAAAATAAGTGTAGCAGGCAGCGGTAGGCTTAACCGGCTGCATGTGCTTTCTAAGTATCTTCGTCTAATAGAGGAGAACCGTCGGCAGGAGAAGAAGAAATGGTCGATTGTTTCTGGTTCTTTGTAGAAAGCGCATAGCGGCGACTCGGCCAGATTAGAGCGGTGCAAGTAATAATTTAAACTTGGCACGCGACAGCGAAAGCTAGTGAGGGTGACTTCTCAAGCTCGCGACTGGCCTATGCTGCACGTCCATGAGTACCGGAGGTGTTCGAGCTCCAAGTCTTCGTAAACCAAATCAAGCATACTTTGAAGTAAGCACAGCCTACGAAAGCGAGCCTTAGTTATAAGGGAAATGGGCGCCAGAACCTCCACTACTGGACCGCCCAATGTCATTCCTGGCAGTGGTTGTGGTAGTAGTGGCCTACAAAATGAGCATACCCATTTGGGGGAGTGGCCAAAAAAATATGTTTTCGTTAAGACCAATTAGGTAAGACGAAATGGGAAAGCGGAAGGAATGATTTAGTCAGTGGGTTCGAAAGAGAGAATAAAGAAAGAGGAACGGGAAAACGAAATAGAAGTCAATCTGTCTGGAATAGTTCTAGCACGGCATACGAGCCCTCTCTGCAACGAATGAGGGGACGGCGTGGAAGACATCCCAATGGCAGTTGACCAGCTTTTTTGTGTCCCCAAAAGACATAAGCAATGGAAGAGACAATGGCAGTCCTACGCGTAACAGAAGACTCTCCAACAGCCTTTATCGATGATTAATTTTGTTATGCCTTGCTTCGCGGCACATACCCATGTGGACGGCTGGCCAGTAATTGGGAAAATTCAGGAGTTATTGCTCCAGAGTTGATTACTTGCTGCCCTAGCGTTTATTGGACCCGCCTTCCTCCACCTGTTGCTTTGATTAAGGATGAAACTGCTTTTCGATCTGCTGTAGGAAAGCTATTGTGGCGAACATCACTGTTTACGTTGTTATTTTCACCTTGTATTTGTGCTGCTCCTTTTATTTTTCTCGTACATGGCCACGTAACCCGCTCGCCCCTGTAACGACCTGTGGGCTCTAAGGGTAACAGAATAAATAAATAAATAAATAAATAAATAGAAAATGCACTGCCTCTTCTGTGGACCGGACTACAGAATTATGTTCAACTTCATTCTGTGCACCAGACCGCAAGGTACTGTTCGCATTGAGCTACGTTTAAAAGGGCCAAACCCATCAGTCTGCATTGCGCAGGGATAGATTCTCGGATTTTGAAGCTAATCGACGAGGTTCGAGCACCAGTATATCTAACATCTCTTTAAAATTGACTTTGTACTGCGACATGTTCTGTTAAGTTATTTCTACACATTACGTTTGTACATACGGATGGTTTGGTATCATTTAGGGCCATCTACAAGGAAGAGGCTCAACTATATCTTGAAAGAGTCCACAGAATACAGCAGTAGACCCTGTAGTCTGGTCCACGCAGTAGGCAATGCCCGCAGCTCCACCTTATCCGGCGGTATGGTGCACTGAATAGGCACTGCCTGTGTAGAGCATTCATCCGTGAGGAAGAGTCCTTATTCCAGGACCACCCGAGACTCTCCTCACCGGCGAAAGCTGGTCATCAGGGTCCGATCTGGGCAGTGCTCTGTCCCAGTGCTCACGGCAGAGGAAAGGCAGTGGCTGTAGTTGGGGGTTCTTATCACAGCCCCACATAATACGGTAGAGGGTGCCCGAGGCTGGAAGAAGCTGCATTCTGCGCGCGAATCGATAAATTGAAAAACGCCTATTTATCGTCAATGTGAGTGATTTAGTCCACAAAAAGCCACGAGCCAGCACAGCAACCTGGGTGCGAGCCATGATGCCTTCACAGGAGAGAATTCCCGGTCTTGTCCATTTCATGTGCGTTTCAAAGCGTCCATTTCGAGCGAGCCCCGACGGGGCTGAGAGCAGACGATGACGTGTGGCGCAGTGCAAGCAAGGCGTTCGTCGGTTTCTGCGAACGTTACTGGCTAGAGGCTTCGCAAGCGCAACTACTTCAGGACTTAAACGCACGCGAGACGGGCGTGTTCGAAAGAGACAAAATTCAGAATTCAGCCCGTGGTTCTCGCGTCATCAGCCGACCAGATCGCGCTCCCACTGCACATGGGAAGGGAACGGTTTTGGTGCGCGGGGGCATTCCCAGACAACATACCGGACAGTGTGGTACGTGGAATTCGGGACGCAGCAAGAGGTGCAGTTGTAGAGCTAAGGCGGCCTGGCGTTGGAGTATTGCGGAGTAGGAATGTGTGTTGGTCTGTAGTTGGTGGCAATTGCGAACAACGTGCGAGCTGAGGGATGTGTGAGGAGAAGGGTATTGATATCGGAGTTGGCAATGCGAGATTTCAGTTTATTGGGAAGGGACTGGGAGATAGGTGGATGGTGCGCAAAGGTCGTCAAAGAACGGCCGGGGGATCTTTGATTAGGGTCCGAATCGTGAGCGCTGAAGATGATATGTGGTCTACACAATTGTTTGGCACACCTGCTGTCAGTCCTTGAGCATTGCCACGTAGCCGGAGGAAGCTGTGGCCGTCTCTTCAGCCATCGTGGTGCGTGCGTGGGGAGGAAAGGCAAGGGAGGTAATAGCAGCCGCCGTAGGAGCGGCGGTGTCAAAATGGAAATGGTAGAAAGGGATAAGTGTGTGAAGGTGGGGTGTTTCCGGTCAAATGATGCCGACTGTGGTGACACAAGCGATGGGGCAGCTGGCCTTGTCCAGTGAAGCTTAGAAACGTTGTGGCGATATCCGCGGGGCTTAACTGTTCCAAAGGAGGAGGAGGAGGGAAAACTTGGCCAGGAGATAGCGAAGGAAGTAAACGACCTGCAGGTGACGGCCCCAAATGTGCTCATTGCAGTCTGCACCGTGCCGGAGGTGACAAAGCATGGCGGCGTACACACCGAACGGGCAGTACTCGCTGCTAAAAGCCACAACGTGAGGCACAGCAGGGAGCTTGGTCGTGAAGTGATAGACGTGAACAGGGTAGTGGGCACCACTGGACATAGGCAATCTTTTCAGTGGGAGGAGATTAACTTCAGCCCCAGGCTGGGAAACAAGAATCACCTCCTAGACCTAGAAGGCCCACCTGTCATAGACAATTATGTCTGGGAAGGATGCAACAAGACCACAGGAATGAAGAGAGGGTGAGGCGTGGGCAAGGTTATTAAACAAGGGACTGACTGGCAGCGAGTGCATGATAGCTGTAAAGATGAGATATTGTTTAGAGACACCATAACGGGGAAAATGCATGGATCTATGGACCGGAAGCAGAGCTAGGGGGAAAATGAAAAAAATGGTGAAGTGTTTGAGAACAGATATAAACGAGTTCAAAGATTCTGGTGAAATAATATTAGTTTGAGATATAGAGGCCGACATACATGATTTGGATGGATACACAGATCACAACGGTTCTGTAGTGATAGGACTATGTCAGAAAAACCGGCTTGTAAAAGTAAACACACAAAACAAGTGTGATGGACAAATAACGCAGAAAAGCGGTAACAGCCTATGTCCAGCGTTCCGGCTCATGGCCAGTAGTACTGGCTTTGGCCACCACGTGGCGCATTGCCTTCAGTTTTTAAAATTGCCGGCTTCAGCTTCACCGTTTTTTTATCAAGCATAAATGTAGAAAGAAAAGTGCCGACTTCGTAGCAACGCGATGGTCGAGCCCCGCTCAGCCGACTGCAAATGATACGGCAGCTGTAGCGCAGCACTGCCAAATAGTAGCCGTTACGCGGCATGTTGATAGCGAAGCGTGGGTAGAGATGAATTGTTGGCCGGACGAACACGGTTTCTTTGGTATTCGAAATTTTTCCATGCTTTTTTTCCCCGAGTTAAAGCAAGCGAGCATACTAGAGGCAACCTCGCATAGAAAATGTAGCCAAACATTAAAGGGTCCCAGCGTGCCGGATACTAGGTTGGACCTAGTTGAATTGGGCTGTTCCCTCTTGCTCTCGATGGGCTAAGCATGACGTTTGGCCCTTTTCGAGCAGACGGTTTTTGCTGTCGAACATGCTACATGTCGCGGGCACAGTCCCGGGGCTTCGGTTAGACCACGGCAAGCACATTCTAAGAACCACAACGCGCTGCCTCAATTGTCTTGTATATATGCTGCATATATTCGTGGACATAAAGTGTACATCACAGTTTTCCACGTCCCTCACGATGACACCAGACACGGCGGCGTGTTCATAGAGGAGTAAAAGTCCGAAAATTTACTATTGTGTACACACGATGCCGGATATACGATGAACATGGGTGTTGCCCCACTCGTCCTAGGCCAACTCGTCATAGGTAAACTGGTCGGGAATGCCAGCGTCTCGTAGGGCATTTCGCACGAGGAATACTTGTGTTTCGGGAATTTTCAGCACACGGAAAACTCTCATTAGGAGCTTGTTTTCGATAGTTAAAACATTGTTTGCGCCGGCGACCGCCTTTATAAAAAAGGTATAGGCGAGTATGGATATCGTGCGACGTAGGAAGTTAGTGTGAATTTACCGTCACACGTTATTAGTTATATTGAAATTATTTTTTATTCAAGTTTTTATTTTATGACAGAAAAATTAAGAAATAATGGTGCAGATGACGCAGTAAACAAGTTGAGTGTGAAATTAACGAAGCTGTTTATTGCTCTCGGTTAACACGTCAAATCAGAAGCGGATGTTTCGGGTAATATTGCGCAGCGTGTTGACTGGGGCTCCGCTGAGGGCCACAAGGGTTGACTTGGTTCTTGTTGACGCGATTTCACCGTAACCTATTCTTTCTGGCACTTTCCAGTCAGGGCTTTGTTTCCAATGTCGCGGAGAAACGAAATCCATGCACCAAAAAATCAATGAAGGGCACACTAACGCGTAAGATTTAAAGATAGCGCAGCTGTGCGAAACTTGGCAATCCTGTGGCAATCCTGTGTCGATTGGCACAGGATTGTGTCGATTGCGTCGATTGCGTCGATTTTGGCAATCCTGTGTCGAAACAGTGTCCACATCTGGATTCTTGGCATTACTATAGGCCTGTATTTGCATGGATATATGTGTTATTTGTTTTTATGTAATGCGTTTCCAGTGAGTTGTACTGTGAAAATAAAAACAACTTCTTAACCCATCCTGTAGAATGCACTATGTACTACTTCGTCCACCCTGTAACGGCCTAAGGGCTGACAGTATAAATAAGTGAAAGGAAACTTTCAGGACCATCAGGATGGTTGAAGTCTACGATTGCAGCGGATCTGCTTCTCCTTCGCTGCTGCAACGACCTTTACTCCATTCTTGTTGCTATAAGTGTGAGCTTCCTTCAGTTTCTTGGAAGTGTTGCCCCGATTACGGTGAACACTGGAGTTTTTTGCCAATCTTAGCCAATCTTAGCCATTCTTGGCCAATGCTCGGCTTGATAAGCGTGAGCCGGGGAAGCTGGGCGGTCGCCGCGAGGAACGCGCTCGAGAGTGCTTGGCATATTTGTTTTTTTTAACGGTAGTGGTGTCGCCACAAAGCACGCGCTCATGTGCGCTTGGTAGTTTTAATTTGTCGGCAGTTTTCGGACACCGGAAGCCATGGTTTGCCCGAGAGCTTCTCTGTTATAAAGGCACTCTCCCAGAGGGACATACTTCATGTGCGCAAATTTATATTGCGGACATATTCTGGGATCAGCCCCGCTTCCAGACACACGTGCAGGACGCAACTGATTTCTCTCCCCCCACCCTAACTAATGGAGAGTACTTATGTAATAATGCGATAGCATTATTAGGCTCATTTTTCGATTCCCCCATGGCTTCTATCCGTCCGATATCAGCCATGCTTATCAGGCGTCCATGGAAATACGTCACCACTGCCACCCGGAAGCTACTACTGCCGCAGCAAGATTCGAGGGCTCCGGTGAACCTGTAATGCGGCGCTACGGCGACAGAAGCTTGGAAAGGAGGACAATGACACAATGTTGGATACCAAAGAAAGAACGCGTTTTCACCAGGTGCCGCGCCTGCGCTGTGAAGGTTGTTCTACGACCAGTCAATGATAGCATGTTCGGCCGACACAGTCTCTAGCAGTGTCCCTAACTTACGTCATCGCACCAAACCAGGTTACAACAGAAGATCAAAACTATAAACTTCCGGTAATCCATGCCCCGGGGCTACTGTGGGCTACGAGGAATGCCGTGGTAGAAGCCACTGGAAGAATTTCGGCACTACAGGACCTTTAACATGCGCCGAAATCAAGACACACTGGCGTTTTGGTTTCCTGCTTTTATCAGAAAGCAGAAAAACAAGCTATGTACCAAGCTATGGCACACATTTCGTACCCTGATAGGGAAGGCCAAAGCCGCGCATACGGGCCGCAATATTTGTCTGGCAACCAGCCTTTCCGCTGCAGAATTTGAGGAGGAGGCCGCTCGCACATTTTTCCCGCAACCGAGCGTTCCCCCGGCACCGACTACGTATCAATGGCAACCACCAGAGAATGATGTGGCCCAAAATGCGCCGTTCACTCCACAGGAAATGGCAATAGCTCTGGGGGCGATCAACGTGAGGAGCGCGCCCGGTAAAGATGGAATTACATGGCGCATGCTTCAAAACTTGGATGAAGACGCCAAAATGCAGTTGTTATCAGAGTTAAACGCTGTGTGGATGTCCGGTGAGCTGCCAGTCGACTGGAAGCACTCAGTAGTTTACCCCATTCCCAAGGCAGGAAAAAAGATGAATAACATCAACAACATGAGGCCCATCTCCTTGACTTCTACACTTTGCAAGCTCCTTGAGCGCATGGTTCTCACCTGGTTAACCTACATTCTTGAGAACGCTGGCGCAGAGCCGTACTATGACGAAGGGCAAACTGGATTTCGCCCTGGTCTTTGCACGTACGACAGCTTGCTGCTCCTGCGCAACTTGACCGGCAAGAAGCGCCGACGTAGAACGAAGATCCCCGCCGTGATCGTGGCAGTCGACCTCAAAAAGGCTTTCGACACCGTCCGCCACAGTGCCATTATTGAAGCTCTCCAGGACTGTGGTGCGGGTACGCGCGTAATTATTTTGTTAAAAGCTTTTTAAATGGCCGCACGTTTGAAATTAGAACGGAGCTAAACCATCCCCGCGTCTTCACCAATACAACTGGTGTACCTCAAGGAGCCATCCTCTCGCCCACGCTGTTTAATCTAGTGATGCGGAAGATTGCAAAACAACTTCGCAACATTCCACACCTGCAGCACACTATGTACGCTGATGATATCACCATCTGGGTTGACCCTCGATGCACTACGCTGAACACGCAGCAAGTCATCGACACAATTCAGCTCGGACTTGATACCATTGACAGGTGCCTGCCTCCGACTGGAATGAGTGCGTCTCCAGAAAACACAAAATACCTCGTCATTGGAGGGCTCGACCATCTGCAGGCACAAATAGATTTCACGCTGAATGGTCAACCCATCGAGCGTGCTGCCGACAGGTGGCTCCGGATACTTGGCGTACCACTCCACGAAGACGGAGGGGCCAGTGAATGGATCCGGCAAATCATATGTGTTTGGAAGCAGCAGCTTCATATCATCAAGAGAATTGGAGGCCGCTTCGGCGGGGCAACAACGCAGGTCCTGCGCACACTTACACAGGCCGTCCTGACTTCAAAGGCGTGCTACGGTGCTCCATGCTTTGCCCTTACGAAGACACAATATGACCGACTGGAGACATTACACCGCGAAAGCCTCAGAGTAATTACTGGTTTACCTCGGCACACCCTCGTGGAAGAACTCTACCGCTATTCCTAGCTGCCCCCCCTCCGCGCTATCATAACGGAGAGGGCCGAAGGCCACAACAGGAGACGCGCCGCAACCCGCGCGGGGCAGCTTGTCCAAAAATTGGCTTCCGGTCAGAGCAATTCGCTTTTCCCGCAACTGCCGGCTGCTCGAGCCCCTTGCGAAGATGTCTTGGTTCGTGTGTCAAAGCCTCTATCTCGCCTGCGTGGCCGAAACCATAACCACCATGAGCGCGCCGCTATTGCTGCACGCGCAGACCGCCGAGCCGGCGCCATCTTTACAACAGCAGTCCTAAATGAAACATCTCGCGCTTCACTTTCCTGTATTGACGACCAAATGCGCATTTCCCGCACAATTCAATTTCTTCACCCTCCAAGCCCATGTCAGACCCGTCTTGCGGCAGTTCTTCTCGCTGCGGAGCACATTGAGGCAACGTACGGCGCCGGTGAGAACCACCACTTCACAATATTAACGGACAGCCCCCAAGCCCTCGATCGACTTGGCCAAACCCCATACGTCGGAACCACCTGCGACCTCATCAAGAACATTTGTCGCAGACGGCGAGACACACGCAATATAGTCGTTCGGGTAGACTGGGTCCCGGGACACGCAGGCGGAATCGGCAGCGAGACCGCTTACGCGTGCGCGAGCGAGCACTTTGAACTCCGCTCCAACCCGGCGTTGCCCGTCCCATTTGCACAATACGACCCCGACCCCTCAGAAGCAAAAGCGGCAGCACGGCACGCGTCCAAACAGTCGCTGCGGAACTTGGTTCCACCTGACCCCGCCCCCCCTGCCCACTGGATTGCCCCGTGGCGCACAAGTACTTCTGCACAAGGCACTGGCTGGTGCCGCGCTAACCGATGATGTGTTGGCCAAGTGGCGTGCGTATGTGCCAAAACGTCACCACCATGCCGTCGAGGTTGCGCAATCTGTGGCCACAGTTGCCTGCACCTCTTGCTCCACAGGAGCCACGCCCACTGTACACCACATGTTGTGGGACTGTCCCGGCCTGCAAACGCTCCGTTTACAGTATCTTCCGCCCGGCGTCCAGCGGCTTGTGGAATGGACAACCCCGCTGCAACCCGCCACTGCAAGGCAGACGCTGCTTTCTCTGTGGGAGTTCGCGCGCTCTTCAGGCGTCGCCCGCAGAATGTAACATTTAAACTCTCCCCCCCCCCCACTTCCTTTCTTCCCCATGCTGACCGACGCGTCCACCTTGTGAAATAAAGTTTTGTTATGTTATCAGAAAAACCACCGCCGCGGCCGGGAATTGAACCAGCGGCCTTGGGCTCACCACCGCCACACCTTTCCCACTGAGCCACCGAACTGTGTTTTCCGCCGGAACTTATGCCGGCACCAACAGCGGGTGACCTGACTAAAATAGCGGAAAAAGGATTAACGCCAGTTTCCGAAATTAAGGAAGGCATAGACTAATAGCCAGCACAGCAAGTCCAATGCTTGACCGGCCAACCCATGGCTGCTCTTCGTATCGCTTGGCCATCAGAATTGTATTGGCTAGCGTTGACCATGAGATGAACGGTGGGAATCCGGCCACCGTGCTTTCCGCAAGTTTTCGAAGCCAATAGTCATCAGTTGGTCAACTTTCGCTTCTCGACCATGAGCACGTTTTCTCCTTGGCGCGAGTTGCTCAAAAGTTACTTGGCGGGTTCCCCGCCGCCAATTGGTGGCACTTGCTCCAGCAACGTAGATCAAAAGACGTGCGGCAGGTTTCCAGCCGCTGAGGGCTCTTTTGCTGCTTGAAATCCGGAGTTCAAAAGATGAGCAGCCCGAGCCCAGCCACGAACCCCTCCACACGTTTTTGATAGCCAATGTTCATAGGTTGGTCAGTTTTCGCTCGTTGACTGTAAGGACGGTGACTCCTCGGCGCGAGTTTCTAAAAAGCTTTATGGCGGATACCTTGCAGCCGATGAACGTAACTTGCTCCAGCAACGTTGATCAAACGATGTGCAGCAGGTTTGCAGCTGCAGAGTTATAAATTCTTCCTTAGAAGCCGTTTCTCAAATGACGAGCAACCCGCACCCGGCTGCCGAGCAGTCGCCCTGTTTGCGCCTGCCGGTGTAAAAAAGATGAACATGTGTGACTTGGTAGCCAAGTGCTCGTTTTTCCCATGCCAATCAATTTACACAAGTCCAAAAGAAAATGACTGGCGCGCGATCGCGTTAACTCATTTCGAAGCAGTTGCTGTAAAGATTGCGGGATGGTGTGTGGCCATATCGACCTGGCGTTCGCATGCATGTTGCTGGAGATCAGAAGGCGAGCTAGTGTCCGGCCAACGGGTATTCCTGAATGTTTAAATATTTGTTTTTTATACGGGGATTTTTTGTACCACACTGCCTAGAGATGTATATTAAATTTGAGTGTGTGTGTATATCGATTCGATGTCTGGAAAATTGCTTTTTGCCGGTTACGAAATAAGCTGCGTACGGTAAGCAACTGTGGGTACACGAACAATTGCTGAAGACCCGAATAATATTACATTTAATGTTTCCAGCTGTAAGCAACATGAAATCATTTCGCAGGCATAGCCTTAGATCTCGATGTTCCATAGAACGCGTCAGGTACAACGTTACCCTTCACAGCAGTATTGTCTCCGAATACCACCTCACGGGTCCTAAACTTACAATATAATCAGTAGCCGTCGCAAAAACGATTATTCATCCCGTAATGTCACGGCCTCGGCCTCTGCAGTCATTGGCGCACCCAGAATGTTTGTAGGGAGGGGGTTTGAACTTTTGACAACAAATATATCTTATAATATAAAAATAAAACATCAAGGAATCAATATACATAAAAATTAAAATAAATGCAAATAAATAACTAAATAAATACAAAGAAAAAATATATGAAGAATATAGAAAGGTTGTTGACGAGATTTCTTTTGTTTTCACACGAAACAATTAGGCGTCAAAGTATCCGCCATAAAAAAAATTCGCGTGGACGATGAATATATTAATGGACACACCTTTACATCACAACAAATGACACGGGAAACCTTTTCGACATTGCCCGGAGCCTCGAACCTCAGTTTGCAAGTACAATGGGAAGGAAGGGATGATGGAAAATTAGTAAGAAGGAAAAATTGACCACATCTTTCCGCGGGGGGAAACCATTGGGTGATGCGACGCATCTGGGTGGTGCTTGTTACGGTTGCGCCGACCATCGCGGTAGCAGACCTGTGAGCCTCCATTCAAATCATCGGTGGTCATCGGATGCCATCGGAGTGGCGGCGGTGGAGCGACTGAGCGGAGCGGCGCAGTTATCGCGTTTGTATGTACCGCCGTTAACAGTGAGGGGAATGAGAGAGAGAGTAGTGCATGGGCATGTGTTAACCGAGCGCTAACGCGCGCTGACGCACAGCTGGCATGGCAAGGGGAGCGAGCGCTAACGCAGGATGGCGCTGCGGTGAGAGCGGCGTTACCGCGCAGCTGGCGTGGCGAGGAGAAGGGGGGAGAGGCGTGCGGATGGACGCCGGATGCATGCATGGAGGGACAAGGCGAGTTAAAGAGATGCGCCGTATCTAACACAGATGGTGCTGCGGTGAGAGCAACGTTACCGCGCAGCTGGCGCGGCGAGGAGAATGGGGGAGAGAGGCGGACTACGGGTTGACGCCGGAGGGACAAGGCGAGTTAAAGACATGCGTTGCATCTAAAAGAGCTAAAGCTTTCCGGAATGCCTTCTTTTCTGATGAAGTCAAGGAAAGCGTAATGTGCAGTGTCCTCGTGACCCTTATTTTTGCAAAAATGCAGAAAGAAAAGGAAAAGTGCAGTACAGTTGACAATTATTCGCTGCTACACCATATACAAAAAATGCTGTTCACCTGTCAATCAAGCCAGTTTCGAGGAACAAAGGTAGAGCCGAAACCTAATTGAAGCTCTGATAATTCGTACTTTCGGTTAATTCTAACAAAATTCTAATTTTTGGTTGGCCCGCTATACTTTCCGTATATTTAGAAGCCGCTGACTTCAAACTCCGTCATTCGGTTAATTCGTACTTTTTTTGTGTCCATATTGAAAAATATCTACTGATTTCCCTCAAGTATTTGAAAATTTGCGTGCTTATATAATCATAAGAGTCGAAAAATGAACAATAAGCGCGTCAAGTCTTCAAGGAAAAGGACTTTTATAATAAACAAACCTTTGAAACGAGGCACAAGTAAGGTAGACCGGGACGTTTCTCAACTTTCCAGCCTTATTTACCGTTTTCCGATGCGAATTAGAAACCGAAACAACGAACACCCTTAAAAAACCTCTAAACATGATTGACTGCCAACACTTGTCGAAGCGGTCAAAACCACGCGGGCCACTGTCGCAAAACCAAAAAACCCGCACAGTTACGCATTCCCGTGTCACGTGTCTGCAAAAAGAGATAAAAAGAAAGACGACTTGGTGGTTACGAAAGTGACGCGCACGGCATTAGACTTGTAGACGTAATGTTACGCCTCTCCTTTCTGTGTATGTTGGCAGTTAGGGTTTAAAAACGCTTAGAAATTTTAAAAATGTCAATAAAGACAATGCCTCACCAGAATTCATGCTGCCACCTTGCCCGGAGTCATAGTTATGATAATAATATTAATAATAATGATACAGTTTTATTTCTTTTTGTACACGGATGGAGCGACCGCATAAAGCTGAGTGACAGCTCGACGTGGCGGCTGCCCCGTTTGTGACTGCAGCGGTGGGTAAAATGCCAAACAGCACGTACAATGGTATATACATGTTACACAATTGTACGTATTTTTACAATTCAATAGGACTACAGAAGTACAGACTGAAACGAAACAGGTGCAAGTGTTTCAACAAAAAAAGCTTTCTTGTACAGGAATACAGAACACAGCCTAATTACATAGGTGCAAACAAAAGCAAGTGTATGAACAAAAAGTACGAGTTCCGAGTTTTAACACAGGAGGCTACAAAGGCAGGCTATGCGATGATTACTAACCAATCACAGACAAATTATAGAAACATTTCTTTCATCTTGTTTATGGAAAACGACAAACTATCAGTTAACTTCGTCGCAAGATCATTTAATACCGTTGGTAAGGTGTAACTCATCGATTGCATGATATTATTATAATGTGGGGTTGGTGTGTACCATGCATCTGGATGACGGGTAAGGTAAGTTCTGATGACTTCTGATAATTCAAACTTCATTTAATTCAAACAAATTCCTTTGGTCCTTTGGAGTTTGAATTATCGCGAGTCGACTGAACGTCTGAATGGGAAAGTTTACTCAAATTCTACCCGCAAGTGAACAATATCTTTAGTATGCGTTGGCACAGTTTGTGCTGAGTAGTCAAATTAACCCATATTTCTGGAAGCGTATTCACACAATATTATTGTTATCTGTGTTCGCTGGTTTTTTAACTGCACACGCAACGTTGCCGCTTTCCTCGCTTGGGTGGTAAAATCACGTTTAAATCAAATACAACTAACCCAAAACCTCATGGGTGTCGGTTTGGAACAGCTCTTGTTTGCGGACTACGTCGATGTGGACGTAAATGGAGTGGTGAGTGGTGCGCTGGCGGATGAATACATCTGTCCCAGGTCAGCAGCGCGCGATCTGTCGCTGCCAGTGACTATGAGGAGGACAAGGACCCAGCACGAGTGCAGCCGTCTGCTCGCGAGTCATCACCGGATTGAATGGCGCTCGTCTTCTCCTGCTTTGGAAAAGGGAAACGAAGAACTTCCGCTGCATTCGGTCGCTAGACCAAAAAGTTCTGGCTGTCTCGTTCGAGGAAAAAACGCAGACTGCAATCATGAACTTTTTCCGAGCATCAAATTGTTGACATGCCCTAGCTTATCAGTCGAAGTGTAATGTTCAGTTTACTTTATCCGAGCTGAGATGGTTGTCCCCTTGAAGTTTGAATGAACGAGTTTTTACTGTAGCAATAATTTTAAATTTTAATGCTTAATTTACAGTCCTGATGATTGTAGGGTTTAACGCGCCGACGCAACGCAGGCGATGAGGCACGCCGTAGTGGAGGACTCCGGATTAATTTTGACCACCTGGGGATCTTTAACGTGCGCCGAAATCTCGAACACACAG